>NW_018391658.1:39898-60081 GCF_900095145.1 Mus pahari
AAAAAAAAAAAGAAAGGGGAAGTTGTAGTTGTAGTTTGGATGTATTATATGACTGAATAATCTATTTTCAAAAAACCCAAGCAAACAAGCAAAAACAATGTGTAAAAAGTATGAAATATATGTAGCACAATCAGGACAGAGATATATTATATGTACCATTTATCCCAACTACAGTATCATCAGTCATTTGGGGGAAATTGCCAAGTTGTGTGCCACTTTAGCAACTGCCTAATTACCAGGTGTAGATTCCCCTCAGAGTGTTTCTACCCCAGAAAGTCCACATTGGCAAAATGAGCAAGAAGAATGCATCAAGCCCCAGCTCTGCAATTCTGAACTCAAGTCTCTAGCTGAGGTTTTATTTAAAAGGAGCTACATAGGCCCACATTACCATTCCACTTCTCCCTCCATAATGAAGATTTCTGAGTGCCTCCTGTTAAGCTGTGTCAATGTATGCCCTCTAAAATACAGAAATCTAGAGAAAGAAAGGAGCTGAAGGGGTCTGCAACCCTATAGGTGGAACAACAATATGAACTAACCAGTTCTCCCAGAGCTCATGTCTCTAGCTGCATATGTAGCAGAAGATAGCGTATTCAGCCATCATTGGGAAGAGAGGCCCCTTAGTCTTGCAAACTTTATATGCCCCTTAGAGGGGAACGCCAGGGCCAAGAAGTGGGAGTGAGTGGGCAGGGGAGCTGGGTGGGAGGAGGGTATAGGGGACATTCTGGATAGCATTTGAATTGTAAATGAAGAAAATATCTAATAAAATAATTTAAAAAAATCTAAAGTGCAATGGCTGGTAAAGAAAGAAAGTATACTACCTATGCATCTATCCTATGTTCTGCATAGTTTCTTGATGAAAATAATATAGAGAGACATAGGTGAAAGAGAAGATAGCTAAGTCTATGTTCACTGTGTGAAATTAGGTGTAGAGAATGGTTTTGATTATGCAATGTTATTTTGTTTCTATTTTATTTGATCTTGTCAAATAGTGAGTCAATAGCCCTCATACACTGATATATTTTATAGTATGTGGTTTTTTTTGTGTGTATGGGTGTGTTTCTGTGTGTTCATATGTGTGTGTGCCTGTTTGTGTAGGCCATTTGTTTATGTGAATGCATGTATGTTTGCGTGTTTGTGTCCATGTTTTGGAAGCCAGGTGTGTGTGTGCAAATATGTATGTTTGTGCACATTTTTGCTTGGAATATGGAGGACAAGTGACAATCTCCAGCTTGTGCCTCAGGTTTGACCATCTTGGGTTTTGAGACAAGTTCTCTCACTGTTTTTAACTAGCCAATTATACTGTAACCCGGTTCCAAGGATTCCTCTTCTGTCTATCTTGCAGCTTTGTATTGTCACATATATGTTTGTTTATTCAGTTGATTTTGGGTAGATTCTGGGAATCAAATTCAGGTCCTCATATTAACACAATGGGCACTTTGAATACTGATCCTCCAGCTCTCTTCCATTCTTTCTTCACGAGTGTATTGTGTCTGGATGAACAGTAGCTGGGATTAGGACACTGATGGTGTAGAACACGGTAAAGACAATTTGAGTAGTTAAGAACAAGAACATGTCTAAAGGAGTATTGAGGTTAAGAATCTGGTCATTCTGGAGGTGAGACAAGAGCACAGGGTAAGATGCAGCAGCTTCTGTGAAGTTGCCTTAGGGAACTGACAGACATCAAGGCACTCGACTGTTTGTAATTCTCTGTTGTTTTCATTATGACACTTGGTAGAAGCACAGGAGAGGGAAAACAGAATAAAGTTAAGCTTCACTGCGACTGCATCTTTGTCCTTGTCCAGTTCTATTGCCCATTTCAAGTATGGGAAGAAAACTACTTAATATCAGTAGTACAATAAAAATAAATGAATAAATTGCTTATCATTATCTGCAAATTCTTCACACAATTTCTTAGATGAGGAACTAAGAAGATATTAGCAATGCAATAATAATGGAAATTGAGATCATGAGAATTTGAGAATAAAGTATGATTCATTTTTATAATTGCAGCATATGCTATTGATCAATTCAAACAATCTCTGAGGAGGCATGTGGAAGAACTGAGATGAGAGGGTAAGACTATTAGGCTAATTTCAAAGGCATTAAGATAAACTTAGATAAAATGCTAGTATAGTTTGAATTTTAATTAAACATAAAATGGATGGGAAACCATGAACATTATTCTTTAAGCTTGTGTAGATGACTGGATGTCCTTTAAAGTTGTGTGTTTACATTATTCTAGCTGGATATCTTTTTTCTTATATGACATCAATCTGGGTTTTCTATTAAGAGATTCAATCATGGTTTTCAAGAATGTACTTTTTAAACATCTGTTCATTTTTAGTTAGCTTCATTATCAGTTGTGCTGAATTTTCTAGATAATCACTTCATCCAATGCACTTATTTTAAGACTGGTGACACTTAGTCCAAAAGGATTAAAAAAAAATTGTTGTTACCAGGTGTCTTTATAGAAACAGCACAGACTGTATGAGAGGTCATATCTTAATTCTAGGGTTTATAATCATCCAATTTAAAAAGTATGTAATGGGAAAAGTGTTTCCACTTTTTTTATTACAGCTTGCAAAATCACTCTTTGAGTCCAAAAGTAGAAGGCAACTGGTAAGTGTTGTGAAAAACAAAAACTGGTAGTGTTAGGACAAACAAGACTAGATTTGTAACTTTTCTGATTTTTGTTAAATAAATGTCTTCACTATGAATTACCACAAGCTAGCAAGTGATACCATTGATTATCTGGAGAGAGATCTCCATGGACAAAGCACTTGTAAGGTAAGAGTGAAACTGAGTACAGACCCTTAAAACTCATGTAAAGGTAGACACTACAGCAGACAACTCTAATCTCAGAACACTGTCAGGTAATGAGAGACAGAAACAGAAGAATCTAGAGAAGATCATAAACCTGCAACCATGGTGAATGCAGTGGTTAACAAGAAACTTTAAATTCAGAAAGGTAGAAGCTAAAGTACAACTGCCAAAATTAAATGCAGACATTCATTCTATGACTTGTATGCATCCATGCTCCATAACCTGAGGCTTTCAGAGGCCTGTGTGTAAACACACACACACACACACACACACACACACACACACACACACACACACACACACTGGACATAAACACATATACAGAGATAGAATAAGTGGGGTCATCTAACATAGGTTTATAAAATAATCAGCATACACAGATGCCACCATCATTTTCAGAAAAGGGAAATCATCTCACAGTAGTAATCAATATACCTCTTACCTTGGTGGATCCAAACAAACACAAATAAAGCATGTTTCTTCTTTAGGCTACACACAAATGTAATTAGAGAAATACATACCAATGACCACAGACTATCTGGACTGTGGTTCCATAATAAGAATTACTTTGCATTTGAATTCCTAATAAACAGTGGTCTAGATTGCAAAGCTCCCTAAATCAATGAAATTTGGGGTACCTGTTGACATGCTAACAAATTTTCTCTCTACCTGAATTTTGTGGTTCTGGATCGTGAAACACTGATAGCTTGATCTTTTAAGTTTGGTGAGGTTTCTTTTCTCTTTTCTTTTCTTTTCTTTTCTTTTCTTTTCTTTTCTTTTCTTTTCTTTTCTTTTCTTTTCTTTTCTTTCCTTTCCTTTCCTTTCCTTTTCTTTTCTTTCCTCTTTTCTTTTCTTTTCTTTTCTTTTCTTTTCTTCTTATTTTATATCAAATAGACCATTTTTCTTCTTCTTCTCTCTTGGACAGCAGAAGTTTGTCCAAGAGGAGGCCTCTTTATCTTTCCCCACTCCTAAACTCCTAACCATCATTTTAAATCCACTGCCCTGCACTGATATAAATAAAACTTTTCTTCCAGAATTGGAAGGTTGTTCACTGAAAATCCTTTCTTTGTTAAGCTTTGAATGTATTTTTCCTGTGAAGAAAAGCCTACAGTTTACTGGGACCAAGATCCAAAGCACAAGTCCATCCTTAACTTCCCTATCAATAATTAAACAAACATTAAGTGAGTACAACTTATCTAACTCAGTAGATAAATTTAACTGGCACAAAAACCTTACAACCTGAGTACACTATCTAGAATACAGGTAAAAATTCTGGATGTGGTGTTATCATCTTTAATATCAGTATTCATATGCCAAGACGGAGGTAGAGATTGCACAACAATACAGAAGTTCATGGGTCAGATAGCCTGGAGTACACAGTGTATTGGAACACAAGGCAGAGAATACCTCAACAAAATATAAAGAAAGAACATATTCTTGAATGTTGTCCTCTGCCATGTACAGAAATGTACTATATACATTCAAACATATGACTTTTAAATTAAAATTGATTAATTAAAATAAATTAAAATAAATAAATATTTAACAAACTACAGAACTATAAGAAAATAATGAAATCACCATTATTAAAATCAAATAAATAAAATAAGATATATATGTTACAAAACCATAAAGGTAGAGGAAGAAAAAAGGCAGATATATGATACACACAAAATTTAATAGAAGCTAAGTTAAATAACAATGATAATAATATTAGACATGAATGGGTTAAACAATGGAATAAAATGGATTTTGTATGTGAGATAGAAAACACACTATAACTATACTTGCAGAAAAAGTATATGCCTGAGAAACAGGATCCTAAAATCAGGCGAAAGAGTCAGTGCCAGCCCTGATACTACTGATAGGATTCCCACCAGAACAGCAAGCAACTCAGGCAAGACATAAATGCACAGGTCCTAGGTTAGAACTGTACAGGTCCTTGGATCTCTACAAGTTTACATGCATCTCAGTTAGTTGATTCTTTGGGCCTTGTTTTCCTTGACCCCTTTTGTTCTTCTTATCTTTTCGTTACTTCATAGGACTCCCAGAATTTCACGTTATATTTGTTAGCCTGGTGCTAAATCTTCTCCCATCAGGTGGTGGATAATTTTTTTCTGGTCTCATTGATGACAATCTGCAAGTAGAACCAACTGTAAAATGAAGGGTTTGTATCTTTCCTGGTGTCCCAATCCCTCCAAATGAGGCCCTGCCTGGATACAGAAGATGGACAGTTCAGTCTACTTGTTTTCCATTACAAGGAGTATTTCCTAGGGTTACTCTAAAGATTCCTGAGAACAAAAGAGAAGGCTGAGATACATGCATGTCTTTGAGTATGTACTAAGACTGCAGGCTTATGTTCTAACATAGGAGGATGCATATCCATTGTTTAGACATACTGTAAAGTTCTCTTCTAGGTATTACATGTTTCATTCACTCTGAAATCCCTTGACAATATTTATGTAAGTTTGAGCTCATCAATATCTTAACCCAAAAGAATGGAGTTCAGAGGTATTTTATCATCCTGAGAATTTATTATAAATTAATAATTGCTGGAGGAAATAGAGACATTTTCTTCAATAATGTTGACACTGGTAGGATGTTATACTGGTAGCATCCTGTAAACAACTTTTGACCCATGCTCATGTATGCAGCCCTAGTTAAATTCCTGGGTCACAAGAGAAGAATGAAGAAACATGAAAGACAGTCTTGGACAATTTAGGAAGAAGAGTGGCTAAACAGGGGTCAGATTAGCACAATAGAACATAAATGTCAAACACATTAGATGCATGTAAAAATGAAGTATTATGAATGATAATAAATTAAAGAAATGAAAAATGGAGTCTCAGATCAAACTTATGTATTGTGTCCTATTGCCCTGTTTGACCACTTAAAATAAATAACTAAAAAGAGTGAAATAAAACAATATATTCTTAGGAGAGACCATACTATGTTGGAAATATTTTAAAGGCAAAATGTGGCTCTGACTATTGTTTGAGATTTTTCCTGGAAGAGAAAGGGAACATACAGAACACCAAAGTGAGGATTACATCAAAGTTTCACTTGATGAATCTATGAGTTTATTGCACTAATTTATGGGACTATGGGAATAACAAAACAGGGAAAACTTAAAAGCAGAGGGTTCACTAAAAAAAAATCTCACTAAAAAGAGGCAGCGATTTATAAAAATCAGTATTTCTGGATCTCAGTGAATAACTTCTAGGCACCTCTATAGGTTGGAGAGTCTAGCAACAACACTGATGAGAATTTTCCCAGCAATGTTTTACTATTTCTTAAGCCTTGAGAATGGGTCCACAATATTCTTGTAGATTTTAGCTTTCCCTAAACATAAAATTTGTTTATTTTCTCGATCTCATGGGCCTTTTCCATATATATTCCTGGAAGGAATATTTGAAATTAGTGGAAATTACTATACACCATTGACCAAGGGACTATCATTTACCACTAAGTTCTTAAAACTTATCAGATGCCCTCTGTAACTGGTTTGCACATGTAGCACTATACTGTTCTATGCACAAAGTGCTAAGCCTCAATCTGAGAACTCAATGCCTAGCAGAAAAAAAGAGATAAAAAGGGAATTAATTGGTTTATGCATCTCAGCTGAGCTATTTATTCATGATTTTAAAAAGTATTTGCTACATTAAAGATAATTTGACTTAGAAATATTTTCCTTGAGTGGGTTCTGAATTATGATGCAGTTTTCTATGTAATGAAGGCATAAGGAGAAATACTTCCCATTAAAGACTTGGAATTATCTCATCCATAAGTCAATTTGGCAAAGGTAGACTAACAAATTCTATGGGAGATGATGGGACCCTGGAGAACCTAGTTGTTTTACATATAAAGAGAGACAAAGGGGCAATAAACAACCTCAGCACTTCTTTTGAGTCAAATCTCCAAGGACAGGTAGTACTCACTCATCTATGTGTGCTAATTTAATTGTCTACTACATCTTTATAAAATATTTTATGTGTTTTAATTCTTCTGTGTAATTCAAGTATAGTCTGGATATCCTATACCTATCCATACCACCCATATTTAAATCATATCACAACAGATTGTAACTATTATTTGTTTATCTTTTCTATTGCCCTAAAATCAGAAACTTGGATTAAGTTATTGTTGGATGCTCATATTCTTTCCCAAGATCAGCATTTTTGTAAAGGTCACATTTGAGTTAGAACCAGGATAAACTTATTAGATAAGAAATCCATTCAGTTTAGATGCCACAAAAATGAAAGAAGAGGAAAGAAAAGAAAGAAAGAAAGAAAGAAAGAAAGAAAGAAAGAAAGAAAGAAAGAAAGAAAGAAAGGAAGAAAGGAAAGAGGGAAGAAAGGAAAGAAGGAAGGAAGGAAGGAAAAAGAAAGGGGAGGGAGGGAGGAAGGAAAGAAAGAAAGAAGGAATGAAAATGAAAGAAAACTGTGTGTGGGGGGTAAAATACTGCTACAGATATTTTCTGTCTACATGAACTTTATAAATGTGCTTAATGATTTTTAATTATTCTTGTCCTATTTATGTTTATCAAAAAGATTTGAAAGGGTGAGTTGCCCTCAGTGACAATATTTCCCTTAAAAATGTAGATGAAACTCTAATTTAAATACCAGATATTTGTTACAGGATTCAAAAGAAAGTATATGTTAAAAAACTGAGGGTAGCACCAGAAAGGCCCAGATTCCTGGAAAGCAAGAGGCTCCTAGGACCCAACAGGGAAGAGATTAGCTGAAATGCCCAACAAAGTGGAAGGAAAACCTGTAGAGACCTTATCCAGAGGTTAGGCAATGCCCCCATTGTGAATTGGGGCCACCCACTCATCCACCCATTTTTATCCCAGAATTGCTCCTGTCTAGAGAAAATATGGGGACAAAGTGTGGAGCAGAGACTGAAGAAAAGGCCATTCAGAAACTGCCCAACCTGGGGATCCATCTCATATATAAACACCAAACCCAGACACTGTTGCAGATGTCAAGAAGTGCTTGCTTACAGGAAAATGATATAGCTCTCTCCTGAGAGGCTTTGCCAGAGCCTGACAGATAGAGAGGACTAAGCACAAAGCCCCAGTGGAGGCCTTAGAGAGGAGACTGAAGGAACTGAAGGCATTTGCAACCACATAGGAAAAACAGCAATGTCAACCAACCAGACCACCCAGAGATACCAGGGACTAAACTACTGAACAAAGAGTACATGTGGAGGGACCCATGGCTCCAGCTGCATTTGTAGCCGAGGCTGGCCTTATCTGGCATCAATGGGAGGGGAGTACTTTGGTCCTGTGAATGCTCAATCCCCCAGTGTAGGGGAATGCCCAGGCAGGAAGACTGAAGTGAGTGAGTGTGTAGAAGAACACCATCATAGAAGCAGGGGGAGGAGGGGATGGTATAGGAGGTATGCAGAGGGGAAACTGGGAAAGGGAATACTATTTGAAATGTAAATAAATATAATATACAATAAAAAAAGAACCAAGAAAGTAAACCCTTGCTTAACAGTATGTAAGTATGTCTATTTCTTTCTATAATACTCAAGACAGACTTCTTTCTTAGGAAATTAAAAATGTTAGGTTTTTGTTTTATGTTTGGTTTTTGTTTTGTTTTGTTTTGTTTTTGTTTGTTTGTTTTTTATTTCTGGAACCGAATATCTCACATGAACATCCTGAGTCACTATTCTGGGACGCAATTTCAATGGTTTCAATCCCTTGTGATGGGAGCAGTATAAGGTTTATTAGCTTATTTTGGTCATAGTATGGTGAGCAAAGAATAGAAGGAAAGGGCCAGAACATGATATGGGTCCAATGGCTGGACAACGATAACTTTTAACTTAAAATAGTTCCATTTCAACAGAAATGAACATTGATTCGGTATCTGTTGTGGCATACAGAGACCTTTGAGTGTAGGGTTCAAGAGTGATGTTATCTTGATCATAGTGTAGCTCATTTATACCTCTCTGACAAGCTTTTCTGATTACGATAGGGGCTGAGATTCTTTCCAACATCCAAGCAAAGAATCCTGGTGTTGCTTGTATAAAGTCCTCTGGGAGTAAAGTGGATGCTTTAGAGTGTAGTCACTAGCACATAGGTATGACTTTCCTATGCACTCATTTGCACACATTGGGAGATAGTTGCTGAAACTGTCTAAGTTCCCATAAGGCACTCGCTATGCCTTCTGCTTTAACTTTGTATTCGCTGTACCCTAGGAGTTGCAGAGCAGAGACTCTTCCAGTGCTGAACTTGGGTTAAGCCTGTTCACTTAAATGGAAATAGAATCTCCCCATCTCATCCCAAGTACCTGTGCTATTACAGACACTTTACTTTCTTTAAAATCACTCGGGCAGTTACAGTTTTTAAGAAAAGAAATTTTTATGTTACAGTTAAAATAAATGTTTGAAAGGCCACCTTCATGAGTTGTAAGCAGATAGAAAAAGAAATATGAAAGGGCATACAAAGGTGCATTATAAATGGAAGCCAGACAAACTTTTCTTCAAAACACATGTACGCATGCATGCACATGCTCACACACACACACACACACACACACACACACACACACACACACACACAGAGAGAGAGAGAGAGAGAGAGAGAGAGAGAGAGAGAGAGAGAGAGAGCAGAGAGGGAAATTCTGTCTAACTCAGAGTATAATCAGCTATCCTTACATATACTATGTTAATGGCCAGCAAAAGGAGTGTGGGAGAAAGGAAAGACACTAGAAGGAAATTGAATTTAGAGTACAAAGCTGCATGACCAGAGGGAAAGGAGTTGTTTGGAAGGAGAAGGCAGATTTAGATTAAGGGAAAGATGCGATTCACACTCCAGTTCTGATCTCAGCCTCCTATAGTGAAAAGGAAATGGTTTATGGAAGAAAGACATTCATTAAAAAACAAACAAACAAACAAATAAAACCTCTGCTTTATGAAACATACTTTAATTAATTAATTTTTATTTATTTTTTAAAATTTTTTGAGACAGGGTTTCTCTGTGTAGCCCTGATTGTCCTGGAACTCACTCTGTCAACCAGGCTGACCTTGCACTCAGAAATCCACCTGCCTCTGCCTGTGCTGGGATTAAGGGAGTGTACCACCATTGCCCAGCTTTGAAAACTTATTTTAAATGGAAAAGGATATCCATGTTAATTTCCATTACTAAATATCTTTCTTGATGTTAGCATGGGCATACCTGGAACAAGTGTGGAAATGTACTGTTCTTTTATATTTTTACATTTGAGGTTTCACAGGTAAGCTGTACGTGTGTGTGCATGTTCATAAGGTAGCCAGACATATATTGGGTATCTTCTTTAGTTGCTCTTCTACTTATTTTCAGAGACAGAGTCTCTCTCTCTCTCTCTCTCTCTCTCTCTCTCTCTGATGTTATATTTTTATTTTTATTTTTTTATTAGATATTATCTTCATTTACATTTCAAATGCTAACTCATTTCCTAGTTTCCTCTTCAAAAGTCTCTTATACCATCCCTCCCTGTCCTCCAACCCACCCACTCCTGTTTCCTGGCCCTGGCATTTCCCTATACCGGGGTGTATAATCATCACAAGACCAAGGGCCTTTCCTCACATTGATAGGCAACTAAGCAATGCTTTGCTACACATGCAGCTAGAGACAGTTCTGTGGGGTACTGGTTAGTTCATACTGTTATTCCTCCTATAGGGTTGCAGACCGCTTTAGCTCCTTGGGTACTTTATCTAGCTCCTTCATTGGGGGCCCTGTGTCCCATCCAATATAGATGACTGTGAGCATCAACTTCAATATTTGCTAGGCAATGGTATAGTCTGACAAGAGACAGCTATATCAGGGTCCTGTCAGCAAAATCTTGCTGGCATAAGCAATAATGTCTGCATTTGGTGGTTGTTTATGGGATGGATCCCTGTGTGGGGCAGTCTCTGGATGGTCCTTTCTTCAGTCTCAGCTCCAAACTTTGTCTTTGTAACTCCTTCCATGGGTATTTGGTTTTGCATTCCAAGAAGGAACAAAGTATCCACATTTTGGTCTTCCTTCTTCTTGAGTTTCATGTGTTTTGAAAATTGTATCATGTGTATTCTGTTTCTGGGCTAGTGTATATTATCCCAGAAACTTAGTAGACAGAGTCTCTTACTAAAATTTAGTCTAATTTTTCACTATGCCAATGACTTTCTTGTTTGTACTTCACAAATACTAGAATTACAAGTATCTGCTACTAAGTCTAATTTATTGACCTATATTCTGGGCATGAAGCTTAGATACTCATGATTTCATAGCCAGTACATTTTGATCTAAGCTATCTGTTGAGCATGGGGTTTTGAGTTTCTAACATTATGTTTGTATATTTATCTAATTATTTATTCATTGTTGCATGTGTCTGTCACAGTGCATGTGTAAAAGTCAGAAGATAACTATTGGGTGTCAGTCTTTCCCTTTAAATATATAAGCTCAGTTGTAATTATGTAGGTTTTCAGGATTTATGGGAAGCACCTGACATCTCACTAGCCTAGCTAAAATAATTCACAGTACTTTGATGTACCCTGGAATATTGTATTGGCTTTTCTCTTTAGATCGGTGTGAAGTAAGCAGGAGGTAAGACTCCAAAGGAAGAAGGGTGTTCATAATCAGACAGAGAAGATCCTCACTAAAAACACCTATTCATTTTGTTTCTTGGAAAGACAAATTAAAGTCACAACATTTTTGAATTTTGGGCTACACTCACTCATGTGCATCTTCTCTGGTAACCATTTCCCCAAGTTCAAAACTGTGACTTGGAACTACAAAGAACAACTCTTAGTCATGTACTTTTGTATTTCTTTCTACTGAAGGCCTTTATTACCAAGAGGGATTCTGTTTTCTTACAGCTATCAGTTATACAACATCCACAGTTTTCCAAAGAATAGAGCATTTGCCTTCTGCTCTGCTAGATGCCATCCCAGCATTAGAGCAGAAGATGCAGGAAGAGGATGAATTGAAACCAGACTGCAAGGTACATAGTTACACTTCACCCAAAAGAGGCATTCCTCCTTAGAATAAGGAACAAAATACTCATGAAAGGATATAGGTACAGAGACAAAATTTAGAGCTAAGATGAAAGGATGGACTATCCAGAGACTACCCCATCCAGGAATCGGTCCCATCATCAGCCACCAAACCCAGATACTAATGCACATTCCAGCAAGATTCTGCTGAAGGGACCCTGATATAGTGGCCTCTTGTGAGGTTATGCCAGTGCCTGGCAAACACAGAAGTGGATGCTCACAGTCAGCTATTGGATGGAACCAATATTGGAGGACCCCCAATGGAGGAGCTGGAGAAAGTACCCAAAGAGCTGTAGGGGGCTGCAACCCTGTAGGTGCAACAATAATATGAACTAACCAGTACCCCAGAGCTCGTGTCTCTAGCTGTATATGTAGCAGAAGATGGCCTAATCGGCCATCATTGAGAAGAGAGGCCCCTTGGTCTTGTCAACTTTTTATGACCCAGCACAGGGGAATGCCAGGGCCAAGTAGTGGGAGTGGGTGGGTAGGGGTACAGGGGCAGGGGGTGCGTATAAGGAACTTTCAGGATAGCATTTGAAATGTAAATAAAGAACATAATAATAAATAAAAAAAGAGGAAAGACAGGAAGGAATTGGTGGTGAAATGGCAAAGTATCTTATATTCTTTAATTTCTTTCTGTAATCTAAATCTAAAATTAACATTAAAAGGGTTAATTTGTTAGCACATTAGCACTATTCTAAGTAACTAGCAGTAACAAATTAATGCTTCAAATTTGGTTAGTCAGTACATTAAAGTATATATATGTAAATACATGCAATCACCCTCTGTATCTGTCTTATTTGGGATTCTACTTCTGTGAAGAGACACTAAGACAAAGGTAACTCTTCTAAAGGCAAACATTGAATTATGGCTGGATTACAGTTTCAGAAGTTATTCCATTATCATCATGGCAGAAAGAATGGAAGTTTCCAGTCAGACATTGTTCTAGAGAAGGAGCTGAGACTTCTGAATCTTGATATGACTGTAGTCAAAACAAACTCTCTTTCATACTTGGTGGAGATTCAAAGCCCACCTCCAAAGTGATGCATTTCCTACATCAATACCACATCCCCTAATAGGGTCACTTCTCATGGGCCAAGTATATTCAAACTACCACAGCATCTACAGTAAAAAATTGGCTTTATATTCCCTGAAGATAATAAAATCTGTGACACACACATATACTTCTATATATTCACACTTACACACACAAACAGGGAGAGGATATAGGGGACTTTCAGGATAGCATTTGAAATGTAAATGAAAAAATATCTAATAAAAAATTGAAAAAAACATATGTTTGTTGGCCAAATTAATAGATTTTTAGTTTTAAAAATGAAAAGAAAAATATCAGTTAATATTATTTGCATATTTTAATTAAGTGTACCTGATGGAATTAAAATTTCAAAGAATAAAAGTAAATAAAAATAGACTTCAAGATTACTTCATGGGTAAAGCAATTGCATGCAAGTCTAATAATTCTGAATTTAGTTTGATCTCATGAGTCAAGTTCTCAATGGCAGGCACCCATCCTTTCTCTCTGTCTCTGTCTCTGTCTCTCTCTACACACACACACACACACACACACACACACACACACACACACACATGTATATATACAAACTGCTAGTAAAAATATGTGTTTTTATGGCTAGAATTTATACAGTTTAACAGCAAAATTTATAAGAGCATAAAATATGTAATAATGAAATTAGAAAGTCCAAAATTGATCAATTTATGGTCAGAGTTAAATATAGAGAAGTTTAAAAAGGTCAATAGTTGATACGTTGGGAATCTGACAAATAATAAATAAAGATTAATCCTGAATGTAACTAGAAACATAGATACATATAAGCTAATTACTAGACTTGAGAAGTATAAAATATTCCAAGTCGCAAACTTTATAAAGTAATATTTAACCAGATACATAAAACAGCGTATCAACACACATCCACATACCAAATTTCCTATGCTTAAAAATGTATAATCAAAGCATCTGTGTGTGGTGGGCATGGAGTAAATTAGAACATTCAAAAGTAGAACCTATTGATGAGATTTCAAACACAAGGAGACAAGAGAAAAAGGGTATATATTCTCACTGACATTTATGGATTTCACATCTGCTCCTAAGAAGGATGGCAGTGAGTGTCATGCATATCTGCAATTTTCTCAGTGCCATATCTCCTCATATAAACAGTTTCTAGCTCCTTTCATAACATTATGCATGCAGAGCTGGGAGAAGTGTACATTGGAAGCAGGCACGAACCAGTGCTCCTGCCCCTATAGTCACTCAGAATACAATTATGTTTTCTCTCCCTTTCCCTCTTCCTCTTACCTTTCCTCTCTCACTTCCCTCTACCCTCATCTGACATATAACACCCTTCTACTGTCTAGCAAAATGATCTTCTGAGATCAAGATGAGATAAATATCTTCCTTCAGATAAAAGTTTTTGATTCAGAGACTTTAAGAGAGAAAAATAAAGTACCAAATAGGAAGTACCAAGAAGGAAGAAAAACCACATTTCTGTACATACCAGAAATGTCTAAGATACAGAAAGCATGAAGTAAAACCTCTCCGGGGTTACATTAGTGAGCCTAAATTAATAGATTTAGAACTAGCATTTTTTTTTCCTTTTTTTTTTCTTTTTTTCTTTTTTTTTATTATTATTATTTTCTTTATTTACATTTCAAATGCTATCCCAAAAGTTTCCTATACCCCTCCCCCCACCTCTGCTCCCCTACCCACCCACTCCCACTACTTTGCCCAGGCCTTGCCCTGTGCTGGGTCATATAAAGTTTACAAGACCAAGGGGCCTCTCTTCCCAGTGATAGCTGATTAGGCCATCTTCTGCTATATATGCAGCTAGAGACATGAGCTCAGGGGGTACTGGTTAGTTCATATTGTTGTTCCACCTACAGGGTTGCAGCCCCCTTCAGGTCCTTGGGTACTTTCTCTAGCTCCTCCATTGGGGACCCTGTGTTCCATCCAATAGCTGGCTGTGAGCATCCACTTCAGTGTTTGCCAGGCACTGGCATAGCCTCACAAGAGTCCGCAATATCAGGGTCCCTTCAGCAGAATCTTGCTGGCATGAGCATTAGTATCTAGGTTTGGTGGCTGATGATGGGATGGACTCCCGAATGGGGTAGTCTCTGGATAGTCCATCCTTTCATCTTAGCTCTAAATTTTGACTCTGTACCTATATCCTTTCATGAGTATTTTGTTCCTTATTCTAAGGAGGAATGAAGTATCCACCCAGTGGTCATCCTTCTTGGTTTTCTTCTGTTTTGCATAATGTATCTTGGGTATTCTAAGTTTCTGATCCGCTTATCAGTGAGTGCATATCTAGTGACTTTTTTTGTGATTGGCTTACCTCACTAAGGATGATATCCTCCAGATACATCCATTTGCCCAAGAATTTCATAAATTCATTGTTTTTAATAGCTGAGTAGTACTCCATTGTGTAAATGTACCACAGTTTCTGTAACCATTCCTCTATTGAGGGACATCTGGGTTCTTTCCAGCTTCTGGCTATTATAAATAAGGCTGCTATGAACATAGTGGAGCATGTGTCCCTAAGCTGGGGGCAGTATGAGAAATGAGGCCATTATTAATTCATGTGTAATGGTTAATTCATCTGATTGTTTCTTTGGAAATTGATATTTTGTAGACTAATTTTACATTAACATTATGTTCTGGAAATGGTATGTTCTTTATGAATCCAGAAGATTCGAGAAATGGTGAATATTTTTTGTCCCATCTAAGCTGTTGCACTATTAACACAACTCATTTTCTGCAGCAATTTTTTCAGAGAGTAACTACTCTGTCTTGCAAATCTACTTTCTGTAGAGGAGTCAGAACAGCTGCTAGAATCTTGTCAGGGATTGCTAGGAAACCAAGAGCACCCCACATGCCCTACAAAGACCCTCAGACTTTTGGAGATGTCATACCAAAAGATGATACCAAGACTCTGAGTTAAGGGCTATAAAAATTTTATAGGACAGTGATTTCATGTGTTTAGTCCATTCCTGCTTAAGATTCTGAAAATTTTCAATGTTTTCTAAAGTGTACTATGAGCAGCAGAACTAAAGAATGTGAGAGTGTCAAAAAAACAAATATAAAAAACAAAACAAACAAATCAAAATGCTGAGCCAGTAGGAAATAAGGAGGGAGACTTAAGTCCAAGTGTACAATTAATTTCAAAATCTGATGAAGACATACATTTGCTAATTTGTAAAATACAGATACCCAGATTGTGCAGATAATAAGTAAAGACAGGGAGGTGGCCACTTGAAGATCTGATTTTGGATTCTGAAAACCTATGGAAAGCCAGACTTAGAAGTACAAATATTCGTAAACCCAATGCTCATAAAACATGATGTGAAGAGAAGACAAAATCACCAGAAGCTCATAAGCAAGAATCCTATCCACTTATGTACAAAGTACAGAACAGGAGATCCTGTCTTAAATGAGATATAAAATACTTGAGGTTGTTGATCTCCAAAAGCATCCAATGGAACAAACTTATCCATGATCACACATGTGAGTATGTATACACACCATACATTATACACATGTATACATGAGCAAACTTAAAGTTCAACTGTGTGTTCTATGCAAGATTGTACATGAGGCTTTTAAATCATAAAAATTATTAAAAGGAAAGGATAAGAAAAGGTAAGACATAAATTCTGATCAAAGCAAAGGCCTATTGTCTACATTAATTATAGCCAGAATGTATTTAGGCTCTAAGAGACAATGCTAAACATCAGAAATCATTTAAGATATCCAATTCTTCAGGAAACTATTAAAACTGCAGTGTTTAAAAGACAATATATATTTTCAAACAAAATGTTCACAAAAACCTGTGTGGAAATAAGAAGATTCACTCTTCTAATTTGAGCTTCCAATCCTCATTCTGTAGCTCAGTTTCCTACTTCTTTCTTTTAATTTAATATTAAGGAAATGAAAGTAAAATGTTGACTATCTAAAAAACATAATTTTGAATTTAAATTAAAATGATTTTTAATTATTTCATAACTTTTCTCCCCGGATTATTAAAAACTAAGCAACAAAATAATTATCACAAATAACTATTAATCATTAACTAACCAATTAATAAAGCAAACATGAATAGCTGTCTACACCATCAGCACATGTGTGTCTTAGTATATTCCATTTCAAAGCATTTATCAAGACCACAGTTGGGAGCAATGTTTTCAGATGTGAATCACAGAACACAACCACAGAAGGAAAAATTCATCAAGTTTAACAACATCGCTGAAATGTATATAATAGAAAATCTGAACTGTGACTTGCCTAAAACAAGTGACCTCAGTGTCCAGAACTCAACTTCCAGGGTTAAATTATAGCTGAAGAGGTGCTGGTTGGTTCATCTGTAGGAAAATAAAACAAAGCCAAAGCCCAGGATTTGAGAAGTCACAAAACAATTCTACCTGTAAGCCACTTACAGTCTCACATAGGGCAGGTTGCTCTCCGAAATTCTCTCTCATGAGAGATTGAAAAGTGGCACAGGAGGTGTCCAACAATGCACACAAAATACCCTTGCTGTCATCTTTGTAAAATAAGGTCTTTCCTGGAGCCTCCATTCCCTTAGAGTCCCAATAGGTTATTTTCATCTTATTTCCTTTTCTCTGTAAATTTTTACAGGATTCCTCTCTGAAAACAAGTAAGCACGGAAGCTCATCTGTTATTTTCTCTGCAACATTAAATGGGAGAGCCAGCTGTGCTGCCCATTTCCCGTTTCCTCCCAGCTTGTTCTAATAGCCACCACCTTTTCTTTCCTTTTGTATCCCTCACATGCTTTCAGATGTGTACTGAAGGATTTCCTACTTATGAAATGTAGTTTGATAAATACTTGAAGAAAGGTTGCACACATCGCTGCCACCGACAGTGATGGCTGATCACCTCACACTGTAAAGCAGAACAGATGACAATGCTGGATTTTTCCAGCCCTTGCTTTCTAGGGTGCTCCTTTGCTGATTCTGGTTTGCTCCCCTTCCTTTTCTCCTTCCGGGGCTGCCCCACCAATCAATCTCCACTTTTCTCAATCTAGAGAGATCCAGTAGATTCTTCCAATTTCTATTTTATGGGAAAGATTATACATATATGTATATTATTTAAATGTCAGCAGAAAACCCCAGTGCAATTGCTCAGGGTCCTTCCACTTTTTGTCTGAGATGGCAACTCACTTTGTCCTAGAACTTCATCAAATAGGGTAGACTACCTGGCCACCAGGCTCCCCAAAAACAGCTTGTTTCTAACTCTTTTCTCACCATCACAGGGATTAGCCATGAGTGTTTGTTGTCCCTCCTAGAGTTTTATAAGTTTTCCTAAGATCTGACCTCACATCTTCATGCTGAAAAGACAAATGCTTCATCAACTGAGCCCTGCTCCTGATCTCCAATCTCCAGTTTAGACATCCAAATAATACTGTCCTTGTTATTTTACAGTACAGAGGCTAGAATGGAAGAGAGCCAGTCATATGATAGAGTGAGTGAACTTGCTGTGTTGGAGAGAAAGCAAATATATCAGGACTAATACCTAACCTTTTCATCTAGTTCCTCTGTCCACAACTCTCTTTCTACACAGGTCCACTGAGTGACTCTCTTCAGAAACCTCCTGACATTGTAGTTTATCATATATTTTTATTACAAAATATTACTCATGGTGTGTTATTTTATAGCATTTTGTTGCCTTAACTAGAAGATCATATTTCTTATTTAGAAAACACTGTGTGAGAGAGAACACAAATGCATATTTCTGAATGTCTTTCTCCTTACAATGCTGTGAAATATATCAAGCAGGAGACAGAAAAGAGAAACCAGAATGGTGAATATATTTACCAAGGAACACATTAATACATAAACAGTTAGGCATGGCCATGTTGTTTCTGGACTCAAGATTCCTGTCAATGTCTCTAAGTATCCTGGTTTATCTATGTGTCCTTGAATAAGCAATTTTAACAGCTAAATTAGCAGGAGGTAGGAAATTCAGGAGTACTGGGTATCATAAACAGTAGCTGAAATCAGTGATAGCCACCTATCTTTTCTTTCTGGATGGAGTACAGCATTCCTGAAAAGCTCCAGGCAGGCTAATACAGAGCTCAGGATATATAAGGGAACTGACTTTTTCTGTTGCTTTTCTTTCTTTCTTTCTTTCTTTCTTTCTTTCTTTCTTTCTTTCTTTCTTTCTTTCTTTCTTTCTTTCTTTCTTTCTTTCCATTAAACAATGTTTTATAGATGAAAGATGAAAAATATGTATTGGCTCGGAATGAGGTAGCATGGCTACAAAGACAAACATACTGTCCTCCTTTGCCGAATTAAAGCCTCTGCTCTAGGCTAATCTGCTTTCTTTGGCACTCTACAGATAGCAAGTGTCTGCTTACTGTTGACATAAATTGATTGGTGATTATTATATAGACAGAAAAAGGAAACACATATATCTTATTGCTCTATGTTCTACCTGTCTTATTTGTGAAGAGGACAGAAATAAAAAGGTATTCAAAATAATATCTGTAAAGAGCTCAACAGAATATGCCCCCATTTTCCCATTTGGCTTCATTAAAATTATCAACAAATAAGGGGCTGGGGTATAGTTCAATCAGTGAACTGTTTGCAGAAGAAAAACAAGGACCTAAGTTAGGTCCCAGAGTACAGGTAAAATGTCAAATGTGGTGGCATTTATTTGTAATCTCAGTACTTTGGAGGAAGAGGGAGGGGGATCTCTTGAGCTCCCTGGAGAACCAATCTAGACTTCTCTATGTGATTTCAAGACCTATAAGAGTCCTTTTGTCATAAAAAATGGGGAGGCCGACGGCATTTCTTCAAAACTGAAAATTGAGTTTGACCTCTACCTCCCCCTTATTACAGACACACATTACATAAAAAAAAAGTTGTCAATAAAATTCCTATCATTCAGCAATTAAGTAGCTCTAATCCCCACCCTAACCCATACATGCTCAAATGTGTTCCTCCTACTCATTTCAGTAATTATGTAACAGGTAATTGGTAAATATTTGATGTCAGGGAAATCATTTGTTATATATCCAAAAATTATTTATGAACTTCCATCTATTTGGAATAACTAATAGTCATTCCTGTTTTCCCATAGGTCACAACAAAATGATCCCCACTGCTGCTTCACTGAAATTCATTGTTTTTAATTGCTGAGTAGTTCTCCATTGTGTAAGTGTACCACATTTTCTGTATCCATTCCTCTGTTGAGGGACATCTGTGTTCTTTCCAGCTTCTGGCTACTATAAATAAGGCTGCTATGAACATAGTGGAGCATGTGTCGTTATTACCAGTTGGAACATCTTCTG
>NW_018391658.1:60701-62135 GCF_900095145.1 Mus pahari
TCTTTGAGGCTTTTCCCCAATTTCTCCTCTATCAATTTCTGTGTCTCTGGTTTTGTGTAGAGGTCTTTGATCCACTTAGACTTGACTTTAGTACAAGGAGGAAAGAATGAATCAATTCCCATTCTTCTACATGATAGCCGCCATTAATGCCAGCACCATTTGTTGAAAATGCTGTCATTTTTTTCCACTGGATGGTTTTAGCTCCCTTCTCAAAGATCAAGTGTTCACAGGTGTGCGGATTCATTTCTGGGTCTTCAATTCTATTCCATCAATCTACCTGTCAGTCGCTGTACCACTACCATGCAGTTTTTAATCACAATTGCTCTCTCATACAATTTAAGGTCAGGCATGGTGATTACACCAGAGGTTCTTTTATTGTTGAGAAAGGTTTTTGCTATCCTAAATTTTTTATTATTCCAGATGAATTTGCAAATTGCCTTTCTAACTCAGTGAAAAATTGAGTTGGAATTTTGATGGGGATAGCATTGAATCTANAGATTGCTTTTGGCAGGATGGCCATTTTGTCTATGTTAATTCTGCCAATCCATTAGCATGGAAGAACTATCCAACATCTGAGATCTTCTTCAGTTTCTTTTTTCAGAGACTTGAAGTTCTTATCATACAGATCTTTCACTTCTATAGTTAGAGCCACACCAAGGTATTTTATATTATTTGTGACTATTTTGAAGGGTGTTGTTTCCCTAATTTCTTTCTCAACCCATTTAGCCTTTGTGTAGAGGAAGGCTACTGATTTGTTTGAGTTAAATTTATATCCAGCTACTGCACTGAAGCTGTTTTTCAGGTTTAGGAGTTGCCTGGTGGACTTTTTAGGGTCACTTATATATACCATCATATCATTTACAAATAATGATATTTTGACTTCTTCCTTACAAATTTGTATCCCCTTTACCTTCTTTTGTTGTTGAATTGCTGTGGCTTGGACTTCAAGTACTATATTGAATAGGTAGGGAGAAAATGGGCAGCCTTGTCTAGTCCCTGATTTTAGTGGGATTGCTTCGAGTTTCTCTATATTTACTTATGTTTAGGTAGGGGCCTTGAATTCCTGATCTTTCCAAGACTTTTATCATGAAGTGGTGTTAGATTATGTCAATTACTTTCTCAGCATCTAACGAGATGATTATGTGGTTTTTGTAATTGAGTTTGTTTATGTAGTGGATTACATTGATGGATTTCCATATATTAAACNATCCTTGCATCCCTGGGATGAAGCCTACTTGGTCATGATGGATGATCGTTTTGATGTGTTCTTGGATTCGGTTTGCAAGGATTTGGGGTATTTTTGCATCGATATTCATAATGGAAATTGGTCTGAAGTTATTTTTCTTTGTTGGATCCTTATGCGGTTTATGTATCAGAGTAATTGTGTCTTCATAGAATGAATTCATTAGCGTACCTTCTGTTTTTTTGTTTGTT
>NW_018391658.1:63245-72158 GCF_900095145.1 Mus pahari
TTGGTTTTATCATGGAATACTTTGGTTTCTCCATCTATGGTAATTGAGAGTTTTGCTGGGTATAGTAGCCTAGGCTGGCATTTGTGTTCTCTTAGTGTCTATATAACATCTGTCCAGGATCTTCTGGCTTTCATCATCTCTGGTGAGAAGTCTGGTGTAATTCTAATAGGCCTGCCTTTATTAGACCCTTTTCTCTTGCTGATTTCAATATTTTATCTTTATTTAGTGCACTTGTTGTTTCGATTATTATGTGTCGGGTGGAATTTATTTTCTGGTCCAGTCTATTTGGAGTTCTGTAGGTTTCTTGTATGTTCATGGACATCTCTTTCTTAAGTTTCAGGACGTTTTCTTCTATAATTTGGTTGAAGATATTTGCTGGCCCTTTAAGTTGAAAATCTTCATTCTCATCTACTCCTATTATCCGTAGGTTTGGTTTTCTCATTGTGTCCTGNATTTCCTGGATATTTTGAGTTAGGATATTTTTGCATTTTGCATTTTCTTTGATTGTTGTGCCCATGTTCCCTATGGAATCTTCTGTCATGGTGAGTGGTCTTGTGTTCTGTTAGTAAGATTCCTACATTTGCCTTTTGCCATCTGGTACTCTCTAGAGTTAGTTGTTATAGTTGTTTCTGGTTGGAGCTTGTTCCTCCTGTGATTCTGTTAGCCTCTGTCAGCAGTCCTGGGAGTCCAGCCTTCTCCTGAGTCTCAGTGGTCAGAGTACTCTTTGCAGAGAAGCTCTCCTCTTGCAGGGAAGGTGCAGAGAGGCCTGGCATTCAAACCTGCCTCCTGGCTGAAGAAGTATGCCCGAATCAGGGACTGACCCAGGAAATGTGTCACCTCTTCAATTTGCACACTCACCTGCACAGACTAGACTACAGGGATCCTGGACACAATATGACTCTCTCACCTACCTGGCAGACAGACCCTCCCGGGTGTCCACCTTTCCTCTGGCAGGGAAGGTACCTGGATATCTGGAGCCTGAAACACAGTCTGTTCTCCCAGAAGCTGTGTTGCTTCTGTCTGTCCCAAAGCTGTGTAGCTTCTGCAGTCCACACTCTCACCAATGCAGACTGAAGTCTGGGCAAACTGGAGCAAAGATGGCTCCCTTACCAGCTCAGGCAGTGAGAGCACTCCCGGGTGGACCCCTCTCCTCTGGCGGAGAATTTACCCTGATGGCTGGAGCCAGAATCGGGCTTTGTCCCAGAAGCTGTGTGGCTTCTGCAGTCTGCCCTCTCAATGGTGCAGACTGGAGCCCAGGTGAACCAGAGCAAAGATGGCTCCTTTACCAGTATAGGCAGTGAGAGCCCTCCTGGGCAGTTGCCTCTCCTCTGGTGGGGAAGGTGCCCCAAGAGCACTTCTTTATGCACGGCTGCCTGAGGTTAAATACCCAGCACTCTAATAAAATTTGGGTATGACAATAAGGTGGCAGATCCTGAGTAGTCTTGTCAGTCAGCCTTTGATTAAGTAGGAGACCCTTTCTGAAAGGCTTAAGGTAGAAAGTGAGTGAAAAGATTATCGAATATTTCTTCTACATTTGAGAATATGGGTGTAAACACATACACACACACACACACACACACACACACACACACACACACATTCCTAACTGGATCTGCAAAAAGGATCATGTCTGATTTAATGCCCTCCCTGGAGCAGGGGAGGTATGTCAGGAACACATTCCTGTCTTAGTCACCACTGTTGTACTCAGTTTGCCCCTCTGAAGAATTTGGATGTAGCTTTAGTAGGGGCTGCATCTGTGCACTGTCATTGAAGAGAGATTCATCCAAAATAATCTTTGTGATCAGAGCCTTCAGTGATACACATAGGGCTTGGAAACTCCCCTTTTAAAATTTTAAAAAATATTTTTAATATTAATATTAATTCAAATGGGCCACTTTTACAAAACAAGTCTTTGTCTCTAAAATGGAAAAATACAATGAAACATCTTTTCTGGAATAGCACAAAGAAGAAAGAGGACAAGTGTTTGTTTCTAATCATAAATATTTATCTGCTAACTATTCTGAAATATATAAACTATATTTTTCCTTTATTAATATAGCTACTCTGGGATATTATTTTTAGATTTGTCTCTAAGGTATTTCTTTTTTATTAAATATTTTCTTTATTAACGTTTCAAATGTTATCTCCTTTCCTAGTTTCCCCTTTGAAACACCCCTATCCTTTCCCTCTTCCCCCTGCTCACCAACCCACCCATTCCTGCTTCCTGGTCCTTATCTTTTATTAAAAGCATTACTGAAAACTAAAGAAAACAAGATGAAGGAAGAAAGGAAGGAAGGAAGAAAGGAAGGTAGGAAGGAAGGAAGGAAGGAAGGAAGGAAGAAAGAAAGAAAGAAAGAAAGGAAGAAAGGAAGAAATGAGAAAGGAAGAAAGGAAGAAAGGAAGAAAGGAAGAAAACAAGGAAGAAGGGACAGAAGGAGGGATGGAGGACAGAGGGAGGGAGTGCATAGCTATGGCTATGCAAAGAAGAATGGGATGCTTGTGTGTTTGGATGGATGCTATAGGAATATGTGAGGACTAATTGGAAATCAGTGTCTAGCACAGGTTTAAAATATGAACAAACCTGACCATAGGGAAGCTATTAACTCAAACTTTGAGCTTTATAAAATGTTATCATTTAATATCTTCTATGAAGGACTCAGGAGACTCCACTGTGAATGGCAGATCTGAAATATCACTACCACCATCTTCAGGGTGGTGGTCAACCCACTATATAGTGACTCCACATGACATGGAGCTGAGCCCTATTATACTCAATAACTTGTTTTAAAGCATCTCAGCACGTACACATAATTGTCTCTTAGGAAGTTATCTTATTTATGGTTAATATTGTAATGAAATATCATGACAAAAGAAAGATGAGAATGAAAGGCTTTATTCAGCTTACATTTCTAAGTTTCAGTCCATCACAGAAGGAAGCCAAAACAGGAACTCAAACATGGCAGGGAAATGAAGGCAGGAGCTGAGACAGAGGCCATGGAGCATCTAGTGCTGCTTGCTAGATTTTTCCTTTTGGCTTGCTCAGTCAGCTTTCTTACAGGATTCATAACTAGTATCCCTGGAATAGCACCACCTGCATGGGCTGAGCCAACCCCCATCAATCAGTAATTAAGAAAATTCCTTATAGCCAGATCTTATAGAGTCAATTTCTTTTCTTTTCTTTTTAAAAAAGATTTATGTATTTATTTTGTGTAAAGTAGTGTTCTATCTGTATATAAACCTGCATGCCAGGAGAGGGCATTGGATCCTAAGATACATGGCTGTGAGCCACTATGTGGTTGCTGGGAACTGATCTTAAGACATCTGGTAGAACACACAGTGTTCTGAACCACTGAGCCATCTCTCTAGCCTCTGGAGTCATTATCTTAATTGAGGTTCCTTCCTCTCAGAAGACTTTAGTTTTTGTCAAGTTGACATAAACTACCCAAAAAAGAAACATTAAAAATATGCTTTCTGGGGAACTCCAGAAATGGCTCAGTTGGGTTTAATATGATTTCTGTGAATTGTGTAGCTTAGTCAGTAAAAAACAAAACAAAATAACACACACACACANACACACACACACACACACACACACACACACACACACACACACACACACACAATCTTTTGGCCTTGTATCTTCTCAGTGGCTGTTAGCACCACTATAGTATTCTGCCAAATATGAAGGGGAAAAAAAAGCAATTTGAGCTGGCTTCAAGCACTTCCATAAATGAAAATATAAATGATAGTCAATTATAGATGATTTCCTAAATCACTTTCTGAATGACCCTCAGAATAACCAGCTCTTAAAAAGCTTCAGGCATTTCCCACATGCACAACATCACATATCCTTTGTGTCTTACTTGTTTTCATGGAGCCAATTCATTACTCAGCATCTTGGGTTGGAAGAGAGTCCGGTCACTTCAGGTTCTGACTTGACAGTCTTACTTTATGAAGGTGAGAATGCTTTTTAGGATGCTGTTCATTCTGTTTAATTACTCCATCTTATTTTAATCGTGCCTTGGATACAGAAGCACAGATTTGCATCCATCTAGAATTTGTGTCCAGAGAAGTATGGAAGCATGATCTACAGAACTCCCAATGTGTACCATACTAGGTTTTATGTTTCTTTGCCTGATGTAGAGGAGCTTGTGAGGTCACATAGTATACAGGCTCAAAAGTCTGCTTCTTGACCATCCATGAGGGATAACTTACTTTTCCCACCCCATCTTAAAGAAGCAATAGCTTTCTCCAGAATTAGAATTTGGATGGCATATTGATTTGCAATGGTTATTATTATTTTTTTTATATTTTTGGAAATAAAGGTAGAGAGTGAAATGCTATGTGGTTCAGTGATTGTCAGTAATGCCAATGACCAATTACATAATCATATCCAGTCCCTGGCTTATAATCACATATTATGTATAAATTTTTCTAAGCTCTACTTTGAAGAAGGTTCTTCTGGGGTACTCTATTCCATCTATCAGAAAGCCATATTTCCACAGATTAATACTTTATCCCTGAGTATGCCTGGAACATAGTATGAAATTAATTAACAACTAGAGAAGATCTAAAATCACTTAGGAGACAAGACTATGGGCCTGATTGTGATGGAGCTATTAGAATTACGTTGAGGAGATACATCTGAAATATTGTCATTGCCATTCTAAAGTCTGGGACCTCAATTTAAGGAGTTGTTTTGGCTATGAAGGCAGGTTTTAGGATATTTTATCATGTATTGAAAGGCCTGGCAATTCGGGTAATTCCATATTTAGTGAAAGGCATGTGAAGTGCCATATTTTCACATCTTAGTTCAGGGATCAGAGACAGGAATTGAAGCAGTAAAAAGCTATAACCCATAAGATAACCCATCCTAAAATTTTCATAACCTTCCTAAACTTTAGTCTAGTTCTAAGTGTTCAACAAAAGAGCAAATTGGTGACATTTCAGATCAATGCTATGAAAATGTCCCCCTAAATTAAACGTTAAAAGTTGTCTCACTATGCAAATAGACATAGTGCAGCTTAAAAATTCCCAGTAATATCTTATTACATCAGATAATGTAAATAATGACAATACTGTACTAATCTCAAGATAATCTTACTTTTTTTTTTCTTTTTTTTTTTTTTTTTTTTTTTTTTTTTTTTTTTTTTGAGACAGGGTTTCTCTGTGTAGACCTGGCTGTCCTAGAACTCATTTTGTAAAGCAGGCTGGCCTCAAACTCAGAAATTTGCCTGTCTCTGCCTCCCAAGTGCTGGGATTAAAGGCATGAACCACAACACCTGGCTAATATCTTACTTTTAAGCAATTGTAAAATAATGAAATAAATGAAAACCCAAGTTACAAATATCCCCATGAAATATAAAAAAATGGGAAGTTAGCAAGGTGAAAACAGGATAAATGACCGTGAATCCCATTAGGGTAAAAGCAGAACCTTGAAGTCTCTAGGAAAATTTCACAATTACATTGTTCATCAAGGTAAGGAAAGAATGATGACTGGCAAGTTTAGAATAGGGAAGCAAAGTGACTGGAGAACCTCTATCTGCAGTGTTTGGAGAAGGAAATTTCAACTCTTCACATCTTGACAAATAAGGAATAAGCAGGCTTAGATTAAGGGTAGGATGTTACCCTCAAGGAGCTGTCCACGAGGTCCAGGCTCTACCACCAAAGGTACCATGACTACCCAAAAGAGCAACATGAGAAGCTGTAGAGTCTCCTCACAACCTGCAGAAGATATTGCATGAAGGTCATAGTCTAAGATTCATTTTAGAAAATTTTAAACTTAATTACTTAGTCTAGGGTTGCCGCACCCTCTTCAGAGAAGACCGTGCAGCATCGAGACCAAAGAGCTTGAATGGCTGCCGGTCCTGGGGGTTCATGCCACACATGGCTTTGCCCCCCTGAAGGTCAATGGCAGCGACCTCCTAGACAGTCATGGAGTGCTTTCCTCCTGGGATCATGCTGGGGGATAATCAGTATCTGAGCATTGGGATTATTAATTGTTTGTGGCATTTTGATCTACAGCTCATGTGCAACAACCATCTCACCTTCAGGTGACGGGTGGCCCTTAGATACAGCATAAGATATTCCTGGAAATAAGGAAATAACTTCTGAACCATTGCAGAACGAGAACAGTACGCATTAGCCTGAGCAGACTTGGTTACCCACGGTGGAATCAAAAGATAGGGCAAAAACAGGAAGTGGAAAATGAACTACGTGACCTGGCATTAAATAAGACTATTACTAAGGATGATTCTCCAGCTGCCCACTTGCTAGTAATTTTGTTAAGAAATTCCTCTTTAGATTAAGGAGAAATTATGGATGCAATGCAAAGGTTTGAATCAGGGTTTATTAGAAATACTAGAGTTAGAAGGAATCCTGATGATAGAATGGAAAGTGAAATAAAATATTATGAAAGTTTAGGATTAGAAAGAATTTATAAGGGAATTTAGATGGAGTTAAGAATGACTTAAAAATAGGATGTTAGAACACCATAAACATGGTTGGTCACATAAACATGGTTGGTGGTATTAGATAGTACCTGAGAAAAAATGAAGCTAGTAAAATCAAGTGTCAGGCAACATGACCGCAGGCAAAGTGCCAAAGTTAAAATTCTCACTAAACATTCTGTGCTTGCAATAATGATGATATGGTAAGGTAATACGTTTCTAAGATAATGATCTGTCCTGAACCTGTGCCAATTCCTTGTTCCTTGTTTCATGTGTATAAAGTCTGATGTTTGAAGTAAAGGTTTCGCAGCAGTTGATACAGCCATCTGTGTCTGTGTCTCTGTCACGCCGAATCTGTTCCTTACCTAGGTATCTGAGTGCAGTCCCCCCATAGGTCTTAAAGACCCCTAACTGAATGTCTGCGGCATAGGGTGTATGGGAGTGGCAAGTGGTAAAATAATGAGATACAGCTAGAAATCAGGGAAGACAGAATAAAAGA
The DNA here is from genome assembly GCF_900095145.1 of Mus pahari. Classification (NCBI taxonomy): domain Eukaryota; kingdom Metazoa; phylum Chordata; class Mammalia; order Rodentia; family Muridae; genus Mus; species Mus pahari. Next base: position 70,194 of record NW_018391658.1, read on the forward strand.
GAAAAACCTCCTCTTAGGATGTGCTGTCAGGTGGTACCTATGAAAACAAAAAGGGTAATCTTAATGTCTTGGATGTTATAGTTAGAGGGAACATGGACCTAGCCCATTCTGTAGACCCCTTTCACAGTATGCAGTCTCCTTGTCCATGGCAAATGCACTTTCTTGAAGTTTCTACCACTCCTTGCTTTGCAGGAGGCATTTACACAAGTTGACAAATTTCCCACCAAACCTACAAAATTAGATCTCAGCTAAAACACTTTTCCTCTAGAAAATCTTCTTTGCCTTGCATTCTAGCATCCCCCTTCATTCAAAATATGTTCTTATAGTATTAAAAAAATAAAGCCTTGTGTATTCTCTCACTCAAGGCTTATCAAAGCATTAAATTATGTTTCTAATATGATATATACTTTATTAATATGTTATTCTTCCAATGCAAGGGAGATCTGAGCCAGATGAGATTATGGATCTTTTATTCATCTTTGTTTCTTTTGTTTTGTAAAGTACTCAATAAAAATACCAGAGAGTTTTAATACAAAATGATAGAGAAAATAAAATGGTTTTATGAGAGAAAAAAAAAGCATATTTTGCATAGACTATTATTATTAGTTAAATAACTGGCAAGAAATGATAGAACAGAATTTTGAAGAGAGGTAGAAAACAAAACTGCTGTCCTAAGAACTATGACCAAGAAGCCCTTATATACAGATGAATGAAGTGTTCAATTCATAGACAACCAAACATAGTATGATATTGCACTAAACTCCTGCTTCAAGGTCAACTTCAAGTTATTGAACAGGCCATCAAACTAAAGTCCAGTTATTCTATATGAGACAAAAAAACTATGTTCTTCCATAAGGTATTCCATACTTACTTAATAACAGAATCACTATAGAGATCCATAGTATGTTGACCACATTTAAATCTTGAACCTGCACACGTATTCATCAATATGCTTTTATTTATAGGCAAGAAAGAAGAGTAATGGCATTAGGTAATAATATTAGATTCCTTGGCCTCACAATATTATCTAGATGACACAGGTCAAATAAACAAGTGTATGATGGTCTGGATATAGCATGATTATACAGTTCATAACATTGTGCAGAATGAAGCTATCTGAAGTACTTTGGTTGCATGGAATATCACACTAAGAAATGGTAAATTGCATTGCATTTATCACTTTGATTTTTTTTTTTTTACATGATCTGAAGCTCAAGCTCAGTAATTGAATAAGGGACCAGGATAAACACTGCACTGGCTCCATCGTTATCATTACTTCACATTCATCACCACCTTCTTCATCTCCATCATCATCAAACTAGATGATGTTCCTCTGTGTCATTATTCTTGTCATTGTTAAAATGTTGATTCCCTAATTTCTTTCTCATCCTGTTTATTCTTTGTGTACAGAAAGGCCACTGATTTGTTTGAGTTAATTTTATATCCAGCTACTACACTGAAGCTGTTTATCTGGTTTAGGAGTTCTCTGGTGAAATTTTTAGGGTCACTTATGTATACTATCATATCAACGGCAAATAATGATATTTTGACTTCTTCCTTTCCAATTTGTATTCCCTTGATCTTTTGTTGTTGTCTATTTGCTCTGGCTAGGACTTCAAGTACTATATTGAATATGCAAGGAGAAAGTGGGCAGCCTTGTCTAGTCCCTGATTTTAGTGGGATTCTTTCCAGCTTCCCTCCATTTACTTTAATGTTGGCTACTGGTTTTCTGTAGATTGGTTTTATTATTTATAGGTATGGGCCTTGAATTCCTGATCTTTCCATGACTTTTATCATGAAAGGGTGTTGGATTTTGACAAATGCTTTCTTAGCATCTAACGAGATGATCATGTGGTTTTTGTCTTTGAGTTTGTTTGTGTAGTGGATTACATTGATAGATTTCCATATATTAAACTTTCTCTGCATCCTTGGAATGAAGCCTACTTGGTCATGATTGATGATTGT
>NW_018391659.1:0-27121 GCF_900095145.1 Mus pahari
AATTTATGAAATTCTTGGGCAAATGGATGTATCTGGAGGATATCATCCTTAGTGAGGTAACCCAATCACAAAAGAAGTCACTAGATATACACTCACTGATAAGCAGATATTAGCCCAGAAACTTAGATTACCCAAGATACATTTTGCAAAACACAAGAAAACCAAGAAGTAAGACCATCATGTGGATACTGCATTGCTCCTTAGAGTAAGGACAAAGTACCCATGAAAGGATATAAGTACAGAGACAAAATTTAGAGCTAATATGAAAGGATGTACTATTCAGAGACTACCCCATCTGGGGATCCATCCTACCATCAGCCACCAAACCCAGATACTAATGCACATGCGAGCAAGATTCTGCTGAAGGGACCCTGATATAGCGGCCTCTTGGGAGGCTATGCCAGTGCCTGGCAAACACAGAAGTAGATGCTCATAATCTGCTATTGGATGGAACACAGGGCCCCCAATATAGGAACTAGATAAAGTACCCAAAGAACTGAAGGAGCTGCAACCCTGTAGGTGGAACTACAATATGAACTAAGCAGTACCCCCTGAGCTCGTGTCTCTAGCTGCATATGTAGCAGAAGATGGCGTGGTCGGCCATCATTGGGAAGAGAGGCTCCTTGGTCTTGCAAACTTTATATGACCCAGCACAGGGGAAGGCCAGGGCCAAGTATTGGGAGTGGGTGGGTAGGGGAGCAGGGGTAGGGGGTTATAGGGAACTTTCGGGATAGCATTTGAAATGTAAATAAAGAAAATAATAATAATAATAATAATAATAATAATAATAATAATAATAATAGTAAAGAAACACCTGGAAAAAGAAATAATAATAATAATAATAATAATAATAATAATAATAATAATAATGATAAAAGGAAAAAATAATATGAAATGAAAAAATGAACCAAAAAAAAGAAAGAAAGTGATGCCCCAAAACATACAAGAAGCCTATTAAACTCCAAATAGATTAGAACAGAAAAGGAAGTCCTCTCAACACATAATAATCAGAACAACAAATTCAGCAAATAAAGATAGAATATTAAAAGCAGTAAGGAAAAAGGTCAAGAAACATATAAAGCAGGCCTACTAGAATTACACCAGACTTCTCACCAGAGACTCTGAAAGCTAGAAGATCCTGCGCAGATGTTATGCAGTCCCTAATAGTATACAAATGCCAGCCCAAAACTCTCAATTACCAAAGATGGAGAAACCAAGATATTCTATGACATAACCAAATTTACATAATACCTTTCCACAAATCCAACATTACAAAAGATAATAGATTGAAAACTCTAACACAAGGAGGGAAACTATACCCTAGAAAAATTAAGAAATTAATCTTTTTTCAACAAACCCAAAAGAAGACAGCCTCACAAACAAAAATGGCACCAAAAAATACCAGGAATCTGGGACCTCTGGGGGTACTGTTTGGTTCATATTGTTGTCCCTCCTATGGGGCTGCAAATGCCTTCAGCTCCATAGGTCTTTTCTCTAGTTTATCCATTGGTGATCCTGTGATCAGTCCAATGGATGGCTGTAAGCATTCACTTCTGTATTTGTTAGGCACTGGCAAAACCTCTCAGGAGACAGCTATATCAGGATCCTGTCTGTGAGCATTTGTTGGCATCCACAATAGTGTCTGGGTATAGTAACTGTATACCGGATGGATCCCCAGGTGGAACAGTCTCTGTATGGGCATTCCTCCAGTCTCTGCTCCACACTCTGTTTCTGTAACTCCTTCCTTGGGTATTTTGATTCCCTTCCTAAGAAGAACTGATCTATCTACACTGTGGTCTTCCTCCTTTAGCTTCGTGTTGTCTGTGAATTGCATCCTGGGTATTCTGAACTTCTGGGCTAATATCCATTTATCAGTGAGTGCATACCATATGTTTTCTTTTGTGATTGGGTTACCTCACTCAGGGTGATATTTTCTAGTTACATCGATTTGCCTAAGAACTGTATGAATTCATCGTTTTGATAGCTGAGTAGTAGTACTTCATTGTGTAAATGTACTGCATTGTCTATATCCATTCCTCTGTTGAAGGACATCTGGGTTCTTTCCAACTTCTGGATATTATAAATAAGGCTGCTATTAACATAGTGGAGCATGTGTCCTTGCGACATATTGGAGCATCTTCTGGGTATATGCCCAGGAGTGGTACAGCAGTGTCCTCAGATACTACTATGTTTAATTTTCTGAGGAACAGCCGGAATGATTTTCAGAGTGGTTGTACCAGCTAGCAATCCCACCAGCAATGGAGGAGTGTTCCTCTTTCTCCATATCCTTGCCAGCAACTGCTGTCACCTGACTAAACCAGCACCTAAAGAGTACACGTGGAGGGACTCATGGCCTCAGCCACATATGTAGCATAGAATGGCCTTATGGGTCATCAATGAGAGGAGAGGCCCTTGATCCTGTAAAGGCTCAAAGCCACAGTGCAGCAGAATTACAGGACAAGTAAGCAGGAGTAGGTGGGTTAGTGAGCAGGGGAAGGGTATGGGAGGAGTTTCAGAGGGGAAATGAAGAAAGTGGATAAAATTTGAAATGTAAATAAAGTATCTAATAAAAAAAGAGAAGAAGAAAAAATAACAGGAAGCAACAATTATTATTCCTTAATATCTCTTAATATCAATGGACTCAAATCCCCAATAAAAAGACGTAGACTAAAAGACTGGGTATGTAAACAGGACTNAGCATTTTGCTGCATACAGGAAATGCACCTCTATGTCAAAGACAGACACTACCTCAGAGCAAAAAACTGGAAAAAAAGTTTTCTAACCAAATAGTCCTGCAAACAAGGTGCAATAACCATTCAAATATTGAATATAATCAACTTTAAACCAAAAATTACCAAAAAAAGATAAGGAATGTCTCTTCAATCTACCAAGATGAGTTCTCAATTATGAACATCTATGCTACAAAAATGCAAGGCAACTCACATTAATGAAAGAAACTTTACTGAAGCTCAAAGAACACATTATAACTCACATAATAATAGTGGGAGACTTCAATACCCCACTCTCATCAATGGACAAATCTTGGAAACAGAAACTAAACAGACACCATGAAATGAACAGAAGTTATGGACCAAATGAATTTAACAGATATCTATAGAACTTTTCATCCTAAAACAAAAGAATATACCTTCTTCTTAGCACCTCTTGGTACCCTTTCCAAAATTGACCATATAATTGGTCACAAAACATACCTCAACCAATATAAGGATGCTGAAATAATTCCGTTCATCCTACCAGATCATCATGGTCTAAGGCTGGTCTTGAATAACAACAAAAACAATGAAAAGACCACATATACTTGGAATTTCAAAAATGGTCTACTCAGAGATAATTTGGACATGGAAGAAATAAAGACAGAAATGAAAGACTTTTTAGAAGACTTTTCAATGAAAATCAAGGCACATCATATCAAAACTAATGGGATACAAGGAAAGCAGTGCTAAGAGGAAAACTCATAGCTTTAAGTGGCTCCAAAAAGAAACTGAAGAGAACGTAAACTAGTAGTTTAACAGCATACCTGGAAGCTCTAGAAGAAAAATAAGTAAATACACCCAAGAAGAATATATGGAAAGAAATAATCAAACTTAGGGCTGTAATCAACCAAGTAGAAAGAAAAAATCCCTATACAAAGAATCAATAAAACCAGGAGTTGCTTCTTTGAGGAGATCAACAAGATTGATAAACACTTCGCCAGCCTAATCAGAGGGCACAGAGACAGTTTTCAAATTATTAGTCAGAAATAAAAAGGGAGACATAACAGAAATCAAGGAAATTCAAAATATTATCAGATGCTATGACAAAGGCCAATACTCAACAAAATTAGAATATCTAGATGAAATGAACAATTTTCTAGACAGATATCAGGTGCCAAAGTTAAGTTATGATAAGATAAACCATCTAAACTGTCACATAACCCCTAAAGAAATAGCAGTAGACATTAAAAGTATCACAACAACAACAACAACAACAACAACAACAACAGTAAGCCCAAGACCAGATGGTTTTAGTGCAAAACTCTGTCAAACCTTCAAAGAAAGCTAACACTCTTCAAACTATTCCACAAAATATAACCTAAAGGAACACTACTCAATTCATTCTATGAAGCCACAATTATGCTTATACCTAAAACACATGAAGACCAAAAAAGGAGATCTTCTGATCAATTTTCATTATGAATAATGATGCAAAAAACACTCAATAAAATCCTCTCAAACTGAATCCAAGAACACATCATAACGATCATCTTTCCTGATGAAGTAGGATTCATCCCAGGGATGCAGGGATGGTTCGGTATATTGAAATCCATCAATGTAATCCAGTATATAAACGAAATCAAAGAAAAACCCACATTATCATCTCATTAGATACTGAGAAAGCATTTGACAAAATTCAACACCTCTTCATGGTAAAAGTCTTGGAAAGATCAGGAATTCAAGGCCCATATCTAAACATAGTAAAAATAATATACAGCAAACTAGTAGCCAACACCAAACTAAATGAAGAGAAACTTCAACCAATCCCACTAAAATCAGGGACTAGAAAAGACTGACCACTCTCTCCCTATCTATTAAATATAGTACTTGAAGTCCTAGCCTGAGTAATTAGATAACAAAAAGAGATCAAAGGGATACAAAGTGAAAAGGAAGAAGTGAAAATATCACTATTTGCAGGTGATATGATATTATACTTAGGTGACCCAAATAGTTCCAGCAGAGAACTCCTAAACCTGATAAACAATGTCAGCAAAGTAGCTGGATATAAAGTTAACTCAAACAAATTAGTAGCCTTCCTGTACTCAAAGGAGTAACAGGCTTATAAGGAAATTAGTGAAAAGACACCCTTCACAGTAGTCAAAAATAATATAAAATACCTTGGTGTGACTCTGACCAAGCAAGTGAAGTATCTGTATCTCAAGAACTTCAAGTCTTTGAAGACAGAAATTGAAGAAGAGCTCAGAAAACAGAAAGATCTCCCATGTTCATGGATCATCAGGATTGTCATCATAAAAATGGCCATCTTACTAAAAGCAATGCATAGATTCAATGCAATCTCCATCAAAATTACAACTCTCAATTCTTCATAGAGTTAAAAGAGCAATTTGAAAATTATTTTGGAATAAAAAAAAAACCCAGGATAGCAAAAAATATTCTCAACAAAAAAAAATCTTCTGGGGGAATTACCATCCCTGACCTCATGCTGTATTACAGAGCATCAGTGGTAAAAAAAAAAATAAGAAAGTATGGTATTGATATAGAGATAGGCAGGAAGATCAATGGAATAGAATTTAATACCTAGAAATGAACCCACATACCTATGTTCACTTGATCTTTGACTAAGGAACTAAAAATCATCCAGTGGAAAAAGGACAGCATTTTCAACAAATGGCGCTGTTTCAACTGGAAGTCAGCATGTAGAAGAATGCAGATAAATCCATTCTCATCTCCTTTTACAAAGCTCAAGTCCAAGTGAATCAAGGACCTACACATAAAACCAGATACACTGAAACTAATAGAGCAGAAAGTGGGGAAGATACTTGAACACATGGTGTATTGGCTAGTTTTGTGTGTCAACTTGATACAAGCTAGAGTTATCACACAGAAAGGAGCTTCAGTTGAGGAAATGCCTCTATGAGATCCAGCTGTAAGGCATTTTCTCAATTAGTGATCAAGGGGGAGGGCCCCTTGTGGGTGGGACCATCCCTGGGCTGGTAGTCTTGGGTTTATAATAGAGCAGGCTGAGCAAGCCAGGGAAACAAGCCAGTAAAGAACATCCCTCCATGGCCTTTGCATCAGCTCCTGCTTCCTGACCTGCTTGAGTTCCAGTCCTGACTTCCTTGGTGATGAACAGCAGTATGGAAGTGTAAGCTGAATAAACCCTTTACTCCCCAACTTGCTTCTTATTATGTTTGTGCAGGAATAGAAACCCTGACTAAGACACATGGGCACAGGGGACATTTTTCTGAACAGAACACCAATGGCTTATTTTTAAGATCAAGAATTGATAAATGGGACTTCATAAAATTGTGAAGCTTCTGTAAAGCAAAGGACGTTGTCAATAGAACAAAATGGCAACCAACAGATTTTGAAGAGATCTTTACCAATTCTACATCCCACAGAGGGCTAATATCCAATATATACAAAGAGCTCAAGAAGTTAGACTCCAGAGAATCAAATAACCCTACTAAAAATGAGGAACAGAGCTAAACAGAGAATTCTCAACTGAGGAACTCGAAAGGTCAAGAAGCACCTAAATCAATGTTAAGCATACTTTGTCATCAGGGAAATGCAAATCAAAACAAACATGAGATTCCACCTCACACTTGTCAGAATGGCTAGGTTCAACATCTCAAGTCACAGCATATTCCTTGGAGGATGTGGAGAAGGAGGAGCATTCCTCCATTGCTGGTGGGATTACAAGCTGGTACAACCACTCTGGAAATCAGTCTGGAGGTTCCTCAGAAAATTGGACATACTATTATCTGAGGACACAGCTATATCACTTCTGGGCATATATTAAAAAAATTCTCCATTATATAGCAAGGACACATTCTCCATTATATTCATAGCACACTTGTTCATAATTGTCAGAAGCTGGAAAGAAGCCAGATGTCCTTTATCAGAGAAAGGGATACAGAAACTATGATACATTTTCACTCAGCTCTCAAAAACAATGAATTCATAAAATTCTTAGGCAAATGGATGAAACTAGAAAATATCATTCTGAGTGAAGTAACCCAATCACAAAAGGACACACATGGTCTGCACTCACTGATAAGTGGACATTAGTGCAAAAGCTGGGAATACCCAAGATACAATTAACAGATCATGTTAAATGCAAGAAGAAGAAAGAACAAAGTGTGGGTACTTTGGTCCTTCTTAGGAGGTGGAATAAAATACTCAAGGGAGCAAATATTGAGGCATAGTGTGGTACAGAGACTGAAGGAAAGACCATTCAGAGACTACAACACCAGGGGATCCATCCCATATACAGTCACCAAACTCATACACTAATGTTGATGCCAAGAGGTGCATGCTGACTGGAGCCTGATATAGCTGTCTCCTAAGAGGCTCTGCCAGAGCCTGGAAAATATAGAAGTGGATGCTCATAGCTAATCATTGGACTGAGCACAGATTACACAACTGATGAGTTAGAGAAAGGATGGAAGGATCTGAAGAGTTTTGCAACCCCTATGGAAGAAGAACAATATCAACCAACCAGACCCCCAGAGCTGACAGGTACTAAACTACCAACTAAACAGTCCACATGGGGGGACCCAGACTTCCAGTCATATATGTAGCATAGGATGGTCTTATCAGACATCAGTGAGAGGAGAAGCCCTTTGCCCTGTGGAGGCTTGATGCCCCAGTGTAGGGGAATGCAAGGGTGAGGAGAAGAGAGTGAGTGGATTGGTTGGGGAACACCCTTATAGAATCAGGGTAGAAGGGATTGGATAGGGGGTTGCTGGTGTGGGAGGAAACCGGGAAAGGAGATTATATTTGAAATGTAAATAAAGAGAATTATCAAATAAAAATACTTACATATTTTAAATCCCAACATTATCACCCACTTCATGCTAGTACCCCCTCACACAGATCCTTCTTTATTTCCCCTCCCCCTGTCCTCTGAGAAAGGAAGAACACCCCATGTATCATTCCCCCATGGTACATGAAGTCACTGAAGGACTAGGCATACCATATCCCACTGAAGCCCTTCAAAGCAGCTCAGTTAGGGAAATGGAATCCACAGGCAGGTAACAGGTTCAGGGATAGCCCTGCTCCAGTTGTTTGGGTACTCACATGAAGACCAAGCTGCACCTCTGTTATATATGTGTGGGGAGCCTAAGTCCAGTCCTCTTTGGTTCCTCTTTGGTGGATCAGTCTCTTAGAAACCTTATGGTTCCAGGTTAGTTGACATTTTTGGTCTTTTAGTAGAGTCCCTGTATTCTTTGTGTACCTAAATGGATTCTCCAACTCTTCCACAAATGTCCATCCTATTTATGATTGAGAGTCTCTGCATCTATTTCTTTTTTTTTTCTGCATCTATTTCTATTGGCTGCTTTGTGGAGCCTCTCAGAGGACAGTTATACAAGAGTCCTGTCTGCAAGAAAAACAGAATATCAGTATTGTCAGGGATTGGTTCTTACCCATAGGATGGGTCTATGTTTGGGCCACTAATTGCTTCATTATTCCCTTCGTCTCTGATTTATCATTGTCTTTGCACATATTATAGGTAGGACTGTGTAAAAGTTTTTGTGGGTGGGTTGCTGCTCTTATTACTCCACTGGGAGTCATGCCAGGCTACAGACAGTAAACATTTCAGGATCCATATCCTCCACTTCTTGGAGTCTCAGCTAGAAACACTCCCATAGACACCATCCCAGGTCTGGCACTTCCTAGAGAGTCCTCCAACACTGACGATTTCCTTTTTCTCTTGATCCCCCTACACCAGATCCCACTCTCTTGCCCCACAACTTTCCCCAGATTTTCTCATCCCCTTTACCTCCTTCTATCCACATCCAGTATCTATTCTACTTCCCTTTCTAAGAAAGATTACACCATCCTTTATGAACTCTCTGTATCATTTGGCTTATTGGTGTCAGAATATTTTCTAGTTCCATCCCTTTGCCTAAAAATTCATGATGTTTGCAGCATGCCCCTGACCTCTGTCCCGCAGAGGTGGGGCAAATACAACACATATGCCAAGGAAGGGTTTGAGCAGCTTTCACAGCTTCCCGCTGCAGCTTCCTTTATTCTCTCTACAGCTCACCCCAGCTCTCTAGAGCAGTTCAGTTTCTCTCTCTGCTTCCCAGCTTCTCTATATTCTGGGATCGACCAATTTATCCCCTTCCACCCTTTGCACTCATCTCTCATCACTCATCATCCAATCAGCATTCAGCATGCTCTATACGCAAGCCATACACACAGACAGGGTGGGTGTTGACAGGCCAGTGACTCAATATCATGCTGTATGACGCTATATGTCAGGTGGATACTGCATAATAACTCAGGTGTGCAAAATCAGGTTTTTGGCTATCAAGCAGGGAATCATGGGGCTTGGCAGTGAATCAGGGTGCCATCTTGGTTCACAAGGCCGCAGCCACAGGCACAGCCACACCTGCTTGCCACAATGTTCTTGTTTTTAATAGCTTAATAGTATTCTGTGGTATAAATGAGCCATATTTTCCACACCCACTTTTTGTTGCAGGACATCTGCATTGTTTGAAACTTCTGGCTACTAAAATGAGGGTGCTATGAACAAAGTGGAACGTGTTCTTTTGGAATGGTGGAAGATCTTTTGGAAATTCCTACTGACACATAATAATCAGAACAACAAATGTACTAAATAAAGACAGAATATTAAGAGCAGTAAGGAGAAAAGGTCAAGTAACATATAAAGGCATGACTATTAGAATTACTCCAGACTTCTCAACAGAGATTATGAAAGCCAGATGATCCTGGACAGATGTTATATAGACCATAAGAGAACACAAATGCCAGTCCAGGCTAATATACCCAGCAAAACTCTCATTTACCATAGATGGAGAAACTAAAGTATTCCATGACAAAACCAAGTTCACACAATATCTTTCCATGAATCCAGCCCTTCAAANAATAATAAAGGGAAAACACCAACACAAAGATGGAAACTACACCCTTGAAAAAGCAAGAAAGTAATCCTTCAACAAACCTAAAAGAAAACAGCCACAAGAACAGAATCCCAACTTTACCAATAAAAATAACCAGAAGCAACAATTTTCTTTAATTTCTCTTGATACCAATGGACTCAATTCCCCCAATCAAATGACATAGACTAATAGACTGGCTACATAAATAGGACCCTACATTTTACTACTAACAGGAAACCCACCTCGGGGACAAAGACAGACACTACCTCAGAGTAAAAGGCTGGAAAACAATTTTCCCAGCAAATGGTTCTAAGAAACAAGCTTGAGTAGCCATTCTAATATCGAATGAAATTGACTTCCAACCCAAAGTTATCAAAAGAGACAAGGATGGGCACTTCATACTCATCAAAGTTAAAATCTACAAAGACAAACTCTCAATTCTAAATATCTATGCTCCAAATGCAAGGGCAGCCACATTCATTAAAGAAACTTTAGAAAAGCTCAAAGCACACATTGCACCTCACACTACAATAGTGGGAGACTTAACACCCCACTCTCACCAATCGATAGATCCTGGAAACAGAAACTAAACAGAGACACATAGACAGAAACAGAAGTTATGAAACAAATAGATTTAACAGATATCTACAAAATATTTTATCCTAAAAAGTAGGATATACCTTCTTATCAGCACCTAGTGGTATCTACTCCACAATTTACCATATAGTTGGTCAGAAAACAGGCCTCAACAGATACAAAAATATTGAAATTTTTACATGCATCCTATCAGATCACCATGGAATTCTGATTTACAATAACAACATAGATAATACAAAGCCAACATTCACTTGGAAACTGAACAACACTCTCCTCAATGATACCTTGGTCAAGGAAGAAATAAAGAAATTCAAGACTTTTTAGAGTTTAATGAAAATGAAGCCACAACATACCCAAACTAATGGGATACAATGAAAGCATTCCTAAGAGGAAAACTCATAGCCCTGAGTGCCTCCAAAAAGAAACTAGAGAGCATACACTAGCAGCCTGACAGCACACCTAGAAGCTCCAGAACAAAAGGAAGAAAGTTCACCCAAGATGAGTAGATGGCAGGAAATAATCAAACTTAGGGTTGAAGCTAACCAAGTGGAAACAAAAAGAATTATTCAAAAAGTCAACCAAACCAGGAGCTGGTTCTTTGAGAAAATCAACAAGATAGATAAACCCTTTACCAGACTAACTAGAGGGCACAGGGACAGCATCCTAATTAACAAAATCAGAAATGAAAAAGGAGACATGACAACAGAACCTGAGGAAATCCCAAACATCATCAGATACTACTACAAAAGACTGTGTTCAACAAAACTGGGAAACCTGGATGAAATGGACAACTTCCTAGACAGATACCAGGTACTGAAGTTAAATCAGGATCAGATTAATGATCTTAACAGTCCCATTTCCCTTAAAGAAATAGAAGCAGTAATTAATAGTCTCCCAACCAGAAAAGGCCCAGGAGCAGATAGGTTTATTGCAGAGTTCTATCAGACTTTCAAAAAAGACCTAATTCCAACTCTCCTCAAAGTATTCTACCCAATTCATTCTATGAAACCACAATTACTCTGATACCTAAGCCACCCAAAGATCCAACAATGAAAACTTCAGACCAATTTCTCCTATAAATATCGAAGCAAAAATACTCAATAACATCCTCGCAATCCTTATCCAAGAACACATCAAAAATGATCATCCTTCATGACCAAGTAGGCTTCATCCCAGGGAAGCAAAGATGGTTTAATATAAGGAAATCTATCAATGTAATCCACTATATAAACAAACTGAAAGACAAAACCACATGATCATCTCTTTAGATGCTGAGAAACACTGACAAAATCTAACACCTCTTCATGATAAAAGTCTTGGAAAGAGCATGAATTCAAGGCCCATACCTAAACACAATAAAAAGCAATATACAGCAAACCACTAGTCAACAACAAACTAAATGGAGAGAAACTCAACGCATTCCCACTAAAGTTAGGGAGTAGACAAGGCTGCCTACTTTCTCCCTACCTTTTCTACCTTTTCCCTAATCTTCCTTTGACAGAAAGCGATGTTAGAATCCTGATCTATTCTAATATTTAGAGGATTACTTCTAGGAACATAGAAGATATAGGCATATTTTTATCCACATGTTGCTAGAATATTTCCAAATTGAAATGAAATCTCTTCAGGTATAAACTTGGCCTGTTCTTGTAGAGGAATGGATTCTATTCTCAGCCCCACCAACAGCTACTAACAAATACCTATAACAATAGCTACAGTGACCTAGATGTTCTGTTTTGGGTTGCACATATACCTGAAGCTATTTTTGCATATTATAAGACACACAAATGAACACACATAAACACACATATGGACACAACTAAAATTTCATAAAATTTTAAAAAAAATACAGAGTAATATTACAAAAACTTTACACAGGGAGTCTGCTTTTCAATGTTCTCCTAAGGTGTCACAGTTATAGTAACTTACAGGTAAGGATCAGATGTGAGTAGAAATGACTGGGTTTATTTTCAGATACTACAGATAACTCTCAATTTTAAGTATATCATCAAAGACACACTTGTGATATTGCCAAGGAAAGAACAGCTTATTGAAGAAATCTCTTCTATGTGTGGAATTTAGATGAGTCTCTACAAATGATCAGCTTTGATACCACAGAGTAAGCCAAGGCAGGTAGCTGGTGAATCTGTGCTAAGATTAGCTGACATGGGTTGGTAGGTCCAGAAACTCACAGGGGCTGCTGGCTATGACATCTAGTGTCTAGGGCAGAAAAAGAGGGAGAGAATCAAACATTCACATACACATGCACACACACATAAACATTCACATGTACATGCACATTACCACACACACGTACACACACACACAGTGGTTGAGATAAATATAAGTACTAGCAAATTAACACACACAAAAACATACATTTATACACAGAGACAGAGAGTCAGAGAGACAGATAAATACATACATAGTCACACATTTGATGGCTGAAGCCAAGCTCTTATATCAGGTTCCAAGCATTTCATATAAGCACATGTGTACACAGATGCACATATAAACTTATACATATAATAGATGAAAAGTATAAGAAAGTTCAAACAGACAGGTTCCAACTATTTCTCACATAATACACATATATATATACATACACAATTGGTAGAAAGAACAAGCCCCCAATCACACCCAGACATCATATACATATATATATATATATATATATATATATATATATATATATATATATATATGAGAGGAGATATGGTGAATGGAATGAAATTCCAAAATACTTACACAGTTTACACACAAACAAGTACCCATTTACACACATATTTATGTGTATATGTGTGTATGTATATATATATATATATATATATATATATATATATATATATATTAGAAAGTGCAAAGTTCCAACATACTCCTACACAAAGTTTACACATATACATACATACACATAGTTGATGGGTATAAAATGCAAGGTCCCAACCACTTTATTTTTTCTCCCATCACTTATGTAGTCCAGAAAAATCTTTCAGGATGGAAAATAATTTGTTTTAGATTTCTTCCCATGAATTGCTATGAAAAAAAAACAAAACAAAAACAAAACAAAACATTAAGGTCCCAATAACTTCACAAGAAATATTACATAGTACAGAGTAGAGAAAATAATAAACTAGTTATAGATTAACATACTGTAAGGCAGCAAAGTAATTTTTCAGCCAATTTTTCTTACTGGCAGGCAGATATTCATAGTTTAAAAATATAACCCATTATTTTACTATTCATTTTTTCTTTTTTTAAATTAAATTACTTTGTTTATTTACATTCAAAATATTGCCTCATTTCCTGGTCTTCACTCCAGAATTCTTCATCACAACACCCTCTCATTTACATGAGAAAGAATGCTTCCCATTCCCAGCCACACAGTATCCCCCTTCACTGGGACATCAATCCTCTACAAGATTAGATGCACCATCTTCCACAAAAGTCTGTCAAGTCAATTCTCTGCTACATATTTGCTAGAGACCATGGCCCACTCCATGTATGCTCTTTGGTTAATGGTTGACAATCTAATAGCTCTCAGGAGTCCAATTACGTTATAATGTTTTCTTCCTATATGGTAGTCATCTGCTTCTGCTCCTTCAGTCTTTTCCCCTAACTATTCCATAAAGATCCCTAAACTCAGTCCAATGCTTGCCTCTGACTATTTGAATCTATCTCAGTCAGATACTGGTAGAAATTCTTGGAAGGCAGCTATGCTAGGCTAGAAGAACAACAATTAATCAGTAATAGTGTCAGTGTTTGGTATCTGTGTATAGAATGGAACCCAAGTTAGACTGGTCACTAGATGGCCTTTCCTTCAGTCTTTGTTCACTATTTTTCCATGTATTTTCTCTACACATGAAACAATTCGGGATCAAAAATTTTGAAGGTGGGTGTATGGCTCCATCCCACCATTGGGACCTTGGGTAACTACTGGAGTTGGTCTATTCATGTTCCATATCCCTATTGTTGGGCATTTCAGCCAAGGTTCTCAATATTGAGTTCAAAAAGACTCTCACATCCCAGATATCTGGTGCTTTCTAGAAGAACCCCTGCTGCCCCCAACCTACATCATCACATTTGCAGATTTCTATCCATTCTCCCTGTCCTCTGGCCTTCTCTCCTTTTGTCCATCATAACTGATCCTGTTACCCTTTTCCCCTTACCATCCCATCTTCCACTCAAGTTTGTCCTTCCCCCAGTCTCCCTTACTTGTTTGTCTCCACTTCTAAATAGGAATAAAGTATCTGTCAGTTGTGTCATGGTTGTTCTTTATATTTTGGCTAATGTGAACTTATAAGACTATACATTCCATTTACATCCTTTTAGTTCTGTGTTACTATACTCAGGATAATATTTTGTAGTCTTATCCATATTCTGGCAAATTTTATACAGGCCTTTTTTTAATAGCTGAATAGAATTACATTGTATAACTAAACCATATTTTCTGTATCTATTCTTAATACCATGTACCCTATCAGATCACCATGGACTAAGGCTGGTCTTCAATAACAACAAAAGAAACAGATAGCCTAAATACACATCGAAGCTCTACTCAATGATGATTTGGTCAAGAAAGAAAAAAAGAAATTAAAGATGTTTTAGGATTTAATGGAAACGAAGGCACAACATATCCAAACTTATGGAACACAATGAAAGCAGTGATAAGAAGAAAACTCATAGCTATGTATTCCTTCAGAAAGAAGCTGGAAGTAGCATATAACAGGAGCTTAACAGCAACTGTGAAAGCTCTAGAACAAAAGGAAGCAAATAGATGCAAGAGGAGTAGCCAGCAAGAAATAATCAAACTCAGGGCTGAAATCAACCAAGTAGAAACAAAAAGATCTATACAAAGAATCAACAAAATCAGGAGTTGGTTCTTTAAGTAAATTAGCAAGAGATAAACACTTAACCAGAGTATCCCAAGGACACAGTGACAGTATCAAAATTAATAAAATCAGAAATGAAAAGGGGAAAAAAAAAACCCAGAGAGGGAAAAATTCAAAACCTCATTAGATACTTCTACAAATGCATATATTCAACAAAACTGGGAATTTTGTAGGAAGTTGAAAATTTTCTAGACAGATACAAGGTATGAAAGTTAAATCATGATTATATAAACCATCTAAACATTCTGATAACCCCTAAAGAACTAGAATCAGTCATTAAAAGTCTCCCAGATGGTTTTCATGTAGTATTGTATCAGATGTTCAAAGAAGTCCTAATACAAACAGTCTTCAAACTACTCCACAAAATATAAACAGAAGCAAAACTACTCATCTCATTCTATGAAGCCACAGTTATACATATACCTAAACCACACAAAGACCCAACAAAGAAAGAGAACTTCAGACCAGTTTCCCTTATGAATATTGATGCAATAATACTCAATAAAATTCTTATAAATCAAATACAAGAACACATCAAAATGATCATTCAACATGATCAAGGAGATTTCATCTGAGGGATACAGAGATGGTTCAATACACAGAAATCCATCAAAGCAATCCACTATATAAACAAAGTCATAGAAAAGCATAACATGATAACATCATTAGATGTTGAGAAAGCACGTGAGAAAATTCAACACTCCTTCATGGTAAAAGCCTTGAAATGATCAGGAATTTAAGGTCTATACATGAATAGAGAAAACCCAAAATATATCAACCCAATAGACAATATTAAACTAAATGGAAAGGAACTCAAGCAATCCAACTAAAAACAGAGGACTAATAAGGCTGCCTACTCTCTCCCTATCTATTCAATATAGTACTCAAAGTTGTAGCCAGAGCAATTAGAATGCAAAAGGAGGTCAAAGAGAAAAAAATTGGAAATGAAGAAGTCAAAATAGCACTATTTGCAGATGATATGATAGCATAGTTATGATACCCCAGAAATTCCACCAGAAAACTCAAACCTGGTAAACAAATTCAGCAATGTGACTAGATATAAAATTAAACAAACCAGTAACCTTCCTCTTCTCAAAGGATAAACAGGCTGAAAAAGACATTAGGGAAACTAGACCCTTCACAATATTCACAAATAATATAAAAAACCTTGGTGTGATTCTACACAAGCAAGTGAAAGAATTGTATGACAAGAACTTCAAGTCACTGAAGAATGGAACCAAAGAAGATCTCAGAAGATGGAAAGATCTCCCAAGCTCATGGATTTTCAGGATCAATATAGTAAAAAGATTGCTGAAAGCAATCTACAGATTCAATGCAATCCCCATCAAAATTCCAACTCAATTCTTCATAGAGTTAGAAAGAGCAATTTGCAAGTTCATTTGGAATAACAAAAACCCAGGATAGTAAACACTATTCTCAACAATAAAAGAACTTCTGGGGGAATCTCCATCCCTGACTCTAAGCTGTTATTACAGAGCAGTCTCCATAAGAACTCCATGGTACTGGTATAAAGACAGCTAGGTAGATCAATGGAGTAGAACTGAAGATGCAGAAATGAACCCACACACCTATGGTCACTTGATCTTTGACAAGGATCTAAAAACCACCCAGTGGTAAAAAGAGAGTATTTTCAACAAATGATGATGGTTCACCTGGAGGTCAGCATGTATATGAATCCAAATTTATTGATGCTTTTCTCTTTGCAAAACTCAAGTCCAAATGGATAAAGGACTTCTTAGTAATGCCAGACACACTGAAAATAATAACAGATTAAGTGAGGGAAAAATCCTTGAACAAATTGGCAGAGGAGAAATTTTCCTGAACAAAACACCTATATCTCAAGTTCTAAGATGAGAGTTGAGAAATGGAAACTCATGAAACTGCAAAGCTCTGTAAGGCAAAGGACACTGTCAATAAGACAACACAGCAACCTATAGATTGCAAAAAGGTCTTTTCCAAGTCTGAATCCGATAGAGGGTTAATGTCCAATATATACAGAGAATTTAAAGTTAGACTCCAGAGAACCAAATAACCCTATTAAAAATTGGGGTACAAGCTACAAAAAGAATTCTCAAGGGAGGAATATCAAATGAGTAAGAAGTACCTAAATAGAAACAGGTGGAAGTAGATGGAATGGGTGTTTCCAGATCTGAAACCAGGAAAGGGGATAACATTTGAAACATGAATAAATAAATTATCTAATTAAAAAAACAAAGAACAAGGGTTACAAGTGAAAACTATTCAAGCAGCTTTGATTCTATGGATATGATTTTGCTGAAAAAAAAAAGACAAAAATTAAATAAAGAATGGAAGAATACCTGTAAGATTAATTGGGAGGGGTGAAGAATTTTGAAGGAGAGGATTGATCTGGAAGTGGGACAACATTTGAAATGAAAGTAAATATAATAATTTAATATAAAATAATACTTAGACTTTGAATCATGAGTCATAGAATTGACATTGTGGATGCTAGGAAGTAAACTCTGGTCTTCCAAAAGAATAGCCAGTTCCCTTAAATGCCCTTTGTTACAACTCAGTTCTCCCTCAAAGTTTACTGTCTGAATGCTCATACCTTAGTATGACTGTTCTGAAATTGTGGGGCCACTTTAGTGAATTTATTATGAGATCACAACCTTCCCCTTTAGTCATGCTCAGTCCTTTCCACTAGTATTTCTTCACATATTTACTCACACTAAAAAGAAGTCCTACATTATGTGATTTCAAGTCAATGTTTGTGAAATTGTACTTGTATTTTGATTATTTTATAAAGTTCTCTTGGAGATACTAAGATGGCTTAACATTTAATAGCACGTGTTGTTTTAGGTTTGATTTATAGCACCTATACCAAGACTCACACTTCCTATAACTTTAGTTCTAGAAAATTTTGAATTGTGTAAGCACCAGGAATGCCTGTGGCAAGAAACATATACATACAAACACACACACACAGAATATACACATAATTCATCACACACACATAAATATTTATATATACTATAAATATATATAATTTTTATGTAATATATAATATATACTATATATATTATATATATACACATACTTTTGAGAAGAAATTTAAGTTCTCTTCTTAGAGTACACATTAATGGCTCCATATTTTCTGAACAGTCATACAGAGGTAGAAGATTTTAGAAGATGAAACCAGTGTGACAAATCACTTCTTTTAAATATAATTTTATTTGTAATTCATATTTTACACCCCATATTCCATTCCCTGCCCCTCCCCATCCACCCTCCGACTGCTCCATATCCCACACCTACTACCCAACCCCCCATCTCCACGTGGATGCCCCCACGTCCACCCCATCTGACCTCTAAACACCTGGGGGCCTCTAGTCTCATGAGGGTTAGGTGCTTCATCTCTGAATGAACACAGGCCTGGAAATCCTCTACTATATGTGTGTTAGGATCCTCATATCAGCTGATGTATGCTGTCTGTTTGGTGGTCCAGTGTTTGAAAGATTTGGGGGGTGTTGATTAACCAAGACTGCTAGTCCCCTTACAGAATTGCCCTTTTCCTCAGCTTCTTTCAGACTTCTTAAACTCAACAAAAAGGGTCAGCTGCTTTTGTCAATTTGTTGGGAGTACATAACTGCATCTGACTCTTTCAGCTGCTTGTTAGGTCTTTTGGAGGGCATCATGATCGATCCCTTTTTGTGAGCATTCCATGTCCTCAGTGATAGTGTCAGACCTTGGGACTTCCCCTTGAGCTTAATACTATTTTGTGTCTGTCACTGGACCTTCTTCTCCCAGGCTCCTCTCCATTTCCATTCCTGTAATTCTTTCAGAAACAATTATGGGTCAGAGGTGTGACTGTGTAATGGCAACTCCACAAATGGCCTGTGTTCCCACTGTAGGTAGGCTCCGCAAGTTCCCTCTCCCCACTATCGTACACCTCATCAAAGGTCCCTCCCTATGAGTCCTGGGTGTCTCTTTATATATGTTGGATATTTACCCTCTATTGGATGTGGGGTTAGTTAAGATATTCTCCAAATCAGGAAGATGCTGATTTGTCTTATCGACTATGTCCTTTTCCTTACAGAAGCTTTCCAGTTTTATATGGTCTCATTTATCTATTCTTGATCTTAAAACCTGAGCCACTGGAGTTCTGTTTAGGAAATTTCCCCCTGTGACAATGAGTTCAAGCCTTTTTCCCACTTTATCTTCTATTAGATTCAGTGTATCTAGTTTTATGTTGAGGTCCTTGATCCACTTGGACTTGAGAAATATGGGGCTATTTTTATTCTTCTACATACAGACAGCCAGTTAGAACAGCACCCTTTATTGAAGATGCTTTCTTTTTTCCATTTTTGGCATCTTTGTCAACGATCAAATGACACTGAGTGTTATTTTGGGGTCTTCAATTCTATTCCATTGATCAACATGTCTGTTTCTGTACCAATACCATGCAGTTTTTATCACTATTGGTCTGTAGTAAAACTTGAGGTTTGGGATGGTGATTCCCCCAGCTGTTCTTTTATTGTGAAGAATTTTTAAAAAGCTATTCTAGATTTCTTGCCTTTCCAGATGAATTTCAGGATTTCTCTTTCCATGTCTTTGAAGAATGGTTTTGGGATTTTGATGGGGGTTGTGTTGAATCTATAGATAGCCTTTGGTAGGATGGTCATTTTTACTATGTTAATTCTGCCAATCCATGAATATGGGAGATCTCTCCATTTTCTGAGATCTTATTCAATTTCTTCTTTAGAGACTTGACGTTCTTGTCATATAGGTCTTTCGCTTGATTGGTTAGAGTTACTACAATATATTTTATGCTATTTGTGGCTGTTGTGAAGGGAATTATTTCCCTAATTTCTTCTCAGCCTGTTTAACCTCTGTATATAGGAAAGCTACTGATTTACTTGAGTTAATTTTATATCCAGGCACTTTGCTGAAGTTGTTTATCAGCTGGAGAAATTTTGTGGTTAAATTTTTGGGGTCCACATTGCTGCTCATCACTGAAAGAAGTTCAGACTGGAACTCAAGCAGGTCAGGGAGCAGAAGCTGATGCCGAGGCCATGGAGGGATGTTCTTTACTGGCTTGTTCAGCCTACTCTCTTATAGAACCCAAGACTACCAGGCCAGAGATGGCACCACCCACAAGGCGACCTCCCCCCTTGATCACTAATTGAGAAAATGTCTTACAGCTGGATCTCCTGGTGGCATTTCCCCAAATGAAGCTCCTTTCTCTGTGATAACTCCAGCTGTGTCAAGTTGATACAAAACTAGGAAGTACAGTATACTATATTGAATAGATTTTGGGAGAGTCAGCATCCTTGTCTTGTCCCTGATTTCAATGGGATTGCTTCAAGTGTCTCTCCATTTAATTTGATATTGGCTATTGGTTTCCAGAAGGTTGCTTTTATTATATTTATGTATAGTCCTTGAATTCCCGATCTCTCAAATACTTTTAACATGAAGGGGTATTGTATTTTGTCAAATGCTTTTTCAGCATCTAAGGAGATGATCATGTGATTTTTTTCTTTGAGTTTGTTTATATAATCACTTATGTTAATGGTTTTTAGAAATTAAACCAACCTTGCATCCCTGGGATGACGCCTACTTGATCATGGCAAATGATGGTTTTGATGTGTTCTTGAATATGGTTTGCAAGTATTTTATTGAGTATTGTTGCATTGATATTAATAAGTGAGATTAGTCTGAAGTTTTCCTTTTTTGGCTGGGTCCTTGGGTGGTTTAGGCTTCAGAGTAATTATGCTTCATAGAATGAGTTAGTATTCTTTCTGTTTCTATTTTATGGAATACTTTAAGGAAAAATGGTATCAGGTTGTCTTTGAAAGTCTGGTCGAATTCTGACTAACTTCATCTGGCCCTGGACATTTTTTTGGTTGGGAGGATTTTAATGACTTCTTCTATTTCCTTGTGTGATATGGGCCTGTTTAGATAGTTTGCTTGTTCTTGATTTAACTTTGGTATGTGGCATCTATCTACAAAACCATCTATTTCATCTAGATTTTCCAGTTTTTCTTGAGGATAGACTTTATAGAAAGATCTGATGATTTTTTGAATTTCTTCTGTTTCTGTTGTTATGTCTTTCTTTTCATTTCTGATTTTATTAATTTGGATACTGCCTCTTGGTCCTTTAGTTAGTTTGACTCAGTTTTTAATCTATCTTGTTGAGTCTTTCAAAGAACGAGGTTTTTGATTTTGCTGATTCTTTGTATTATGTTCTTTGTTTCTGTTTGCTTAACTTCTGCCCTGAGTTTTACTACTTCCTGCCTTATACTCCTCTTGGGTAAGGTTGATTCGTTTTTCTTCTAGGCCTCTCAGGTATGCTATTAAGTTGTTAGTGTAAGATCTCTCCTGTTTCTTTACCAGGGCACTTAGTAGTATTAACTTTCCTCTTAGCACTGCTTTCATTGTGTCCCACAGATTTAGGTATGATGTGTCAACATTTTCTTTAAATTCCAGGATATCTTTAATTTCTGTCTTTATTTCTTTCCTTACCCAGTTATCACTTGAGTAAAGAGTGGTTCAGTGTTTACATGTATGTGGGCTTTCTGTAGTTTGTGATATGATTGAAGACCAGCCTTAGGCCATGGTGAACTGATAGTATGCATGGTATTCTTCTTGTATCTGTTGAGGGTTGTTTTGTGTCCAATTATATGCTCAGTTTTGGAAGAAGGTATCATGAGGTACTGAGGAGAAGATGTATTCTTTTCTTTTAGGGTGAAATGTTCTGCAGATATCTGTTAAATCCATTTAGTTCATAACATCTCTTTGTTCAATTTTTCTCATTTTAGTTTCTGTTGGAATGATCTGTCCATTGGCGAGAGTGGGGTGTTAAAATCTCCCACTATTATTGTGTGGAGTTCAATGTGAGTTTTGAGTTTTAGTAAAGTTTTCTTATGAATTTGACTGCTCTTGCATTTGGGGCATGGATGTTCAGAATTGAGATTTTCTCTTGGTGGATTTCCCCCTTTATGACTATGAAGTGTGCTTCTTCATCAGGCTTGATAACTTTTGGTTGTTAGTCTATTTTATTGGATATTAGGATGGCAACTCCTGCTTGTTTCCTTGCACCACATGCTTGGCAGACCTTTTCCATTCTTTTACTGTGAGATAGTGCCTGTCTTTGTTGTTGAAGTGTGTTACTTATATGCAACAAAATTCTGGATCTTGTTTGTGTATCCAGTCTGTAAGCTTATGTGAGTTATAGGTGAGTTGAGTCCATTAATATTGAGAGATATTAAAGAGAGATGACTGGATGACTGTTGGTTCCTGACATGTTTGTTTTTAATGGGTAGTTTTATATGCTTGTGGCTGTCTGTTTTTTACTTTGTTGTGAGAATCATTTCCTGGCTACTTTCAGTAAAGTTGCCTAAAAGTTGAAATGAGAATAAATGTTTGTACTTCAAGGAAGGTCATACACATTATATAATGCTGCCTGGCTTTCAGCTGCACTCCTTTCTGAAGAAGACATACTTCATTAATCTTGTTGAGGACACAGGAAATATGAACCAGAGACAAAAATACAAGAAGAATATGACATTTTCTACATTTGGAATTTTCCACGGGTTCTTGAACTTAATGTGAAGATAGGAAAGTTTAATCCATATTTTCCAAATTGGAAACAGCTGTTTCAAGATTTATTTGAAGTGATATCTCGTATTGCATAGTTATGAAATTTACAGTTAACATTCTTCATTGTAATGGTTAGGATAATCATTCTCATGGAATAGTACATATATGCTGAAAATGTAGCCATTGAGATAGAGATGTATTTAGAGGGTATTAGAGAAATTTAATGTGCGTTCTGACCATGGCTCACTTTAGTATTACAAATTGGAAGAATACAGGAGATTAACAACAATTCAACCAGTGTTCTGTTACCACATATAGTAATAGACAAAGGAAAACATGGAGACATCACAGTAACATGATTTTCAAATATTACAATCATAGGCATACATGAGAGTATTTTCAAAGAATATACTAAGCAAAGAATTTAATTAATGATGATAAGAATATATCAAAAGATCATAGAAAGTTGAAATACTGAAGGGAAAATACAGAGGGATCACACAAAACTGTATATAATATGTAAGAATATGACAAGGGAATTCAATAATGATAGAAAATTGTGAGAGGAATTAAAACTAAAATATATAAAGGAATAATAAAATAAACCAATTGAACATCCCAGGGAAAATTGTCACTAAACAAATATTTCAAGTTGAGGACAACTGGCCCAAAGTTGAAAACTAAGCATAAGAGTTAGAAAATTCAAACCAAGGCAAAGATAAAACAATGAGGATAAATGAAAATCATAGCCAATCAAAAAAGTATATTTAAAAGATCAAATTTACAGTCAACAGGCACAAGACAAAGAAGTTTCACCAAAGGTATCAACAGTAAATATTAGCTTTAAATTTGTGAAACAATGTAAGTGATGTGGACTAGGAACTATTAAGTATCAAATATTCATCATTAGAAAGGAACCAGTCCTTTATATATTTTACTTCAATTTTATTTTACAGCAAAGAGAGTAAAAGAAACTGCAGGACAGGACATCCTATCATAGAGAAACCCTATCTACATACATAACAGAAGATTCTACATGAACACTCTTTTTTATTTTTATTTTTTAATGAAACAACAAGGTTCTTTATTAACTCAATAAACAGCAATGATGCTACATTCGAACGCAGGAGGGCAGAATAGGGCATTATTTTTGCACAATGGTTCAGTGATGGTATAAGCAGACTGTGATCAAACAATAACATACGTGATTTTATAATAGATCACTGTTACCACTATTGGAGAAGAATGGACCACATGTTAAGCAAAATAGTACAAAATGATGAGTCACTGATCCACCAAAATGACCCTGGGATACCATAATAAAATTCTAGAATGAAAACATAGGACATTGGAATACTAGAACACAGTGATGACCCAAATAAACAGCACAATAGGTCACAGTGATATCATAATATGAATCACTGTTATACCCAACTAGGAAACTGTATTGGCATAATTAGGCACAGAGATGGCACAGAAGAGAAATGTGCTAGCAAATGGACACTTTATAACACAATAGGAAATTCTGA
The DNA here is from genome assembly GCF_900095145.1 of Mus pahari. Lineage (NCBI taxonomy): Eukaryota > Metazoa > Chordata > Mammalia > Rodentia > Muridae > Mus > Mus pahari. The sequence continues at coordinate 24,246 of NW_018391659.1, forward strand.
TGATTCAACATGGAACAGTGATTGCTTACTAGGATTCAGTAATGTAAAATAGTATACAATGATGGCAAAAGGCCAATGGAAAAAAATCTTAGAACATTTTAATGACTCAGCAGATGACTGTGATGTCTCATTAGTCTGCAGTGATGGTATAATATTATCAAATGACAACACAATAGAAAACAGAGATAAGGGAACTGGAGAGATGGCTCAGTGGTTAAGAGCACTGACTGCTCTTCTGAAGGTCCTGAGTTCAAATCCCAGCAACCACATGATGGCTAACAACCATCATGTAATGAGATCGGATGCCCTCTTCTGGTGTGTCTGAAGACAGCTGCAGTGTACTTACACATAATAAATAAATAAATCTTTTTTAAAAAAGAAAAGAAGTGGGAGTGGGTGGGTAGTGGAGCAGGGGTGGGGGGAGGGTATTGAGAACTTTCAGGATAGCATTTGAAATGTAAGTAGAGAAAATATCTAGTTAAAAAAAAACAACAAAAAAAAAGAGAAAGAAAACAGCGATAATATAGCAGCCCATAATGATGACAGAATAGGAACCTGTGAGAGCAAATAGGACACACTGGTGATGCAGTAGACACAGTGATTGCACAACAGGTCATATGATGGCACATTAGGACACTAAAAAATTAAAATAGGACACTGGTGGCACATTAGGACACAGTGTTTGCAAAATCTCAGTGATGACACAATAAAACATTATAATGACAAGATGCGGCACTCCTATGACCCAACAGTGTACAGTAATGATATATTTGCCTAATAGATGACATAATGGAACAGAGAGACAGTACAATAAAACACAATCTTGACTCAAGATTATGTTGTGATAGTATATGTGCAACTGTGATGACTCAATATGGCACAGTGATGCCACAATAGAATAGTTATGTCACAATCAGATGCAATTATGTCACAATAAGGCAAAATGTTATCACAGAAGACCACATGATAGCACAAATGGCGTAAAGTTTATGATACAGTTGAACACTATGATGATACTATATAATACTATGAGGATGGAACACTCTTTTTTAAATGAGTTACTTACCTGACATCCTTAAAGCAGATTCTCCCACCCTCCTCTCCTTCCAGTCCTTCCCTTTTTGCCTTGCTTCTTCTAACCTGATGCTTCACTCTACCAAAAAGGGGAAGCTTCTCATGGATATCACCCTTCTTACCATATTATGTTGGAGTAATCCTAGGTACATAGGCATCTTCTCTTATTGGGAAAAGAAGAACCTGCTCAGCAGGGAGAAAAGGTCCTAAAAGCAGGCAATAGCATTACAGACAGTCTCTGCTCACACTCTGAAATTTTTCACAAGACCAAAGTGCTACATATATGCTGAGGACCTAGGACAGTATCATGTGTACCCTTTGATTGCTCATTCAGTCTGTAGGCTGCTATGGCCCCAGGTTGGATGATTCTATTGGTTTTCTTGTGGTTTGCTTAACCTGCATTGCTCTACATTCCTTCTTTCCCCTCTTTTGCAGGATTCCCTAAGCTCTTTGTAATGAGTGAAGGTGGATCTCTATATCTATTTCCCTCAGTTGCTAGGTGAAGTCTCTCAGATGACATTTATTCTAGACTTCTGTTTCTGAATGTAGATGAAACTCATTATCAGCATCAGGGGTGGGTTCTCTTATATAGCACTAGTTTTAGGCCGGATCAGTTATTGTTTGGCAATTCCAAAAATTGCTGTATTATCTTTATTTCTGCATATCTTATAGGACAGACAAATAGTAAATCAAAAGTTTTATGTCTAAGATGTTGTCCCAGACATTTCTTTGGAATTCTTGCTAAATACAGAAGATTGCCTGTTCAGACTCCAGAGCACTATTTGGTAGGAGTTTTACTAAGTGTCACCCTCAGATTTCTGGGAGTTTCCATTGCCCTAAGTTTCTAGCTTGACTCAGATAGGACCCTCACATTCCACTTTTATCTCCCAGGTTTCCCTTCCTCTGTTCACTCCTTACTGAATATATCCTCTTCTCATCCTGTGCCTAGGTCTAAAAGTTATGTCATAAAAAGCAAATATTTTCCTTTCCCACCTGAGGAGGGGTGTCTGCCCAGCATGATCTGGCACCCGGCACCTTTCCTGCCTGAGGAGGTGTGTTCACCTGGGAGCAGTCTCAAGGCCTGAGCTGGAAGGTGAGCCATCTTTGCTCCAGTGCACTGCCGGGGAGAGGGCAGATTGGAGAAGCGTCACAGCTTCTGGGAAGGATCCAGTTTCTGGTTCCAGTCATCCGGCGCCTTTCCCTGTCTGAGGAGGGGTGTCTACCCAGGAGCAGTCTCTGGGCATGAACCGGCATCCAGCAACTTTCCCGCCTGAGGAGGGGTGTCTGCCCCGGAGCAGTCTCCTGGCCTGAACCATCACCCGGCACCTTTCCTGCCTGAAGAGGGATGTTCGCCCGGGAGGAGTCTCAAGGCCTGAGCCAGAAGGAGAACCATCTTTGCTCCAGTCCATGCTGGTTAGAGGGTGACCTGGAGAAAGGACGCAGCTTCTGGGCTCCAGTCTGTACTGGCAAGAGTGTGGACCGCAGAAGCTACACAGCTTCAGGACAGAAAATATCAACTTAACTTCTGGGACAGAATCTATTTTGGGCTCGATAATTTTAGGCACCTTCCTCGCCAGAGGAAAGGTGGCGACCAGTGAGGGTGCCATGCAGGTGAGAGAGTCATATTGTGTCCAGAGTCCCTCAGTGGATAGACTGTACAGGTGAGTGAATAATCTGCAGAGGCACCACATCTTCTGGCACAGGCCCTGTTTTGGGCCTACATCTTCACCAAGGAGACAGAACTGAACGCCAGCCCTCTGTGCACATTCCATGCTAGAAGAGAGCTTCCCTGCAGAGAGTAA
>NW_018391660.1:0-2053 GCF_900095145.1 Mus pahari
CATGGAGGAGAACTGTTAACCTGTGCCACACTGACCAACTTAAGAGTCTTGAGATGGAAATTCAACTTACTACACAGAAAAAACATTCAGTCCCTCAGACAACATAGCTCTAGGAACAGTGTAGGTTCTATTCTAAAACAAAGCATGTTTATTAATTGAAATTCTTTTAAAGGGATTTTGGTATAAATTGAAAAACTAAGTTACTTATTTTTTAATATTTTCCCATTACTATATATTCAATAGAATATATAACTTAGAATCTCAAATTTTCTCCAATTTATTCTCTTTTTAGACACTGTATGACAGCGTGTACCTGACTTTATACAATATATGTTTTACTTCCCTACCTGTTCTCATATATAGTCTTTTGGAACAGCATATAGACCCTCATGTATTACAGAGCAAACCTACCCTCTATCGGTATGTATTGTCTGGTTTTGGATGTGTCTAGGTCGTGTAAAGCATAGTTGTTGGATGTTTTAAAGTTTTTCAGTGATAAAGAAATTTTCAATAAATTTTCTATGTTTTTAGGAATAAGCACTTCTGTCCTTGAACTGTTGTACACAAGAGTAGTTATTAAGTTGTTACTAGCATCTAGAGTTTCTTTAAAAATTAGTTATATTTTACTGTTACATAATTTATGAGTGCTAATCAAAGTAAAGTGCAAGTGAAGGACAGTAGTTCTTGCTCTTTCCAGAACTCCCCAAACCAGGTGGTCCTAGAGATGCTGAGTCTGTCAGGATTAGCCCATGATCTGCATAAATTGTCAGAGAGGTTGGAGCGGTGCCGGTTACAGACATAGCCATTCACGNGAGGGNCTGCTTGCTCTACTTTACCAAGTACCTAGGACAGTCTGTTACCCTCCTAACAATTCTGAAATGAACCTTGGTGCTGAACCCAGCTTGTATCTTACCAAAGAGATCATCATGGCAGTGTAGCTGAATGAGAACAGAATATAAGACAGATAATCAGTTTTTCACAGTTACACTGAAGTACTATGCCTGTATCGTGTTTTATTATCAAATGAAAAGATATTTGAATTTATTATATGAATTCTGAGCTGTTATCAAGATACATAGTAATTAGAAATGGTTTGTAAATTTAGTTTATTCTTTTTGCTGATATTTTTTTAGTCATCCTAAAATTCTATCATTATAAATTATTACTTAAATGAGTTGTTTAGAAGATAAAATGGATCCTAATGTGTTGCTTTTTCTTTTTAAAACTAATTTTAGGGACATTAGTAAAAATGGTCTCTTGAGTATTAAAGCATTTCTTTACTGGACCGTCCTGGGTTTCAGCCATGCCTTCATTTTCTTCTTTGGATCCTACTTTCTAGTGGGGAAGGATACATCTTTGCTTGGAAATGGTCAGGTAAAACATGTTTTACAAATGTTTGGAAATGTTAATAATGTTGAAAAGAATGTAAGCTTAATCACTTTTGCTTAGCCCAACGCCCAAATGCCCTCTGCCTCAGCTAAGTTCAAGAGGACATCAGAGTGGAAAGAGTTGGGTCTTCATGAGCTCACTCCTCACTCCAAAAGATGGCACCCAGTGGTACTTATGCAGGCGAAATGCTGCCTCCCTCCTTTCTATGGAAATAGGACATGGCATGCCTTAAGTGAAACCAGACCCTCAGGATTAGGCACACAGTTTTAGCAGTCCCAGGTCGAAGTTCCTGCTTATATCATAGTATTTGCTGCTGTAGCCCTGAAAGACTGGCACTCAGGACTTCAGTTGATAGCCATTGATTTTTGGAATTTCTAAGTCTGCATATCTAAAAACGTGAGAAATAAACATAGGTTCGGTATGATTTCTATATTGTGTGTTATTGTAAGTCTACAAGGTACCCTCAAAGGAATGTAAACTGATGTTCCATTATTAATAAGCAATGTGTATTTACCATTCATTTTTTATATACCAGAAACTTTGTCCATTCTGCATACTTTGAATGTCACTTATCCTCATTTTAAAAATGATGTGAGGGCTGGGGAGATGGCTCAGTGGTTAAGAGCACTGACTGTTCTTCCAAAGGTCCTGAGTTCAAATCCCA
>NW_018391661.1:0-1915 GCF_900095145.1 Mus pahari
GGGAACTTTAGGGATAGCATTTGAAATGTAAATTAAGAAAATAATAATAAAAAAATAGAAATAGGAAAAAACCCTATGTGTGTATATATATGTATTTATGATATATGAAGAACGTAATACCTTATTGTAGCTATATATTTATTTATATATATAAACATATAAAATATAAATTTGTATAATTATAATATATAGTATAATATGTATAATACATAGTAAAATACATATATAGCTACAAAATATAAAAATACCTAAATATTATAGAATGTGGAGATATTATTTGATTTTCTGTATACTCTTTAAAAATATTACATATATATAAATCTGCATATACATATATATTTTATATATGCCAAATATGTATATGTGAAGTATACTTTATATGTTATATATAAGTTATGAACATGTGAATATATGTATATATATACATATATAGATTTGTGTTGGTGTACATATACTTATATATAAGTATCTTATATATATGTATCTAGTTTATTGTAAATTATAATTATTATATTTATATTATAATCATAAAATTTACATGTTATGCATATAAATACTATATATACTATATATAATGTTTATTAATTTTACATTTTATAAAAACATTTAATTGTATGTATATATATATATATTGACAGAAGTTTAAAAAGAAATATCTAATTTAGTGCAAATACTACTCCAAGAAGGTATGAGTTATTAAAAATTCTTAGTGACATATAAGGATTAATTCCGTAGGGCATTAGTCAAAGACTCGCAGAAACCATGATTAATTACTCATATTCAGAGTAAGAATCAACAATATACTTCACCCAAATTAATATTATAATGTAACTTTATGTGGAAACAAAAGTTTCACTTTAGAATACACTTAAATAATAAAAGATTTGCAGGAAATATCACCAAACCACATTTAAATTTATGCTACAGTGTTAAAGTAACAAAAGGTATATATTATGGTACTTACTGTTCTATAACTGCATTAATTTTTTATTAGATATTTTCTTTATTTACATTTCAAATATTATCCCCTTTCCAAGTTCTTCTCTGAAAATCCCCTATCCCTTACCGCCTCCCCCTGCTTCCCAACCCACCCACTCATGCTTCCTGGCCCTGGCATTCCCCTATATTGGCGCATAGGACATTCACAAGACTAAGGGCGTCTCCTCCCATTGATGGCTGACTAGACCATTTTCTGCTACATATGCAGCTAGAGACATGAGTCCCACCATGTGTTTTCTTTGATTGGTGGTTTACTCCCAGGGAACACCGGTGGAGAAGCAACAACCACAGAGTGCTATTGGCATGAGTCACCATGTGATTCCACTTTGGAAATACCTTACTAATCTTAAATCCAAACATTTTGAGATGAAAAACAAAACACAATGAGAGAAAAAAAAGACAGGGCTCTGTGAACCTCTTGTCTTCCAGCACCCACAGTATTCTGCACTAGGTCCTTTGTACATATGTTATAACATTCAGTTTAGTATTTTTATTGCATTCCTGAGTGTTTTAAAAAGTGGGTCTCTGATTCTAGTGGCTGCTCCTGTGGCACTCTTTCTTCTCTTGGGTTGCCTTGTCTACTCTAAATATGATAGATTTGATCTTATTATATTTCATTTTGATATCTTTAGTTGTTATCTCTTGTGTGTGCTTTTCTCATGAAAGACAGAAAAACTGCTAATGTGGAAGGTAGGATATGTGGGAAGGAACTGGAGGAGTGGAAAAAAGGGAAACGTTAAAAATATATTGTACTAAGCCCAGAGTGGTGGTGCATACCTTTAATCCCAGCACTCTGGAGACAGAGGTGGGCAGATTTTTGAGTTTGAGGCCAGCCTGGTCTACAAAGTGAGTTCCAGGACAGCCAGGGCTATACAGAGAAACCTTGTCTTGAAAAACCAATATATATATATATATA
>NW_018391661.1:2010-11547 GCF_900095145.1 Mus pahari
ATATATATATATATATATATATATATATATATATATATATATATATATATATAAAATTTATTTCAATAAAGTTAAATACAACATAATTTTGAAATGAAAAAGAAAATGTAATTCCAGTAAGGCCTGTACACAAACAAAAAGGCAAAAAAGCAGGGAACACTCTTGTGAACTATCTGTCCAATTATGGTCAAAAAAATTCTGCATGCTACTTTCCATAACTGATAAACCCCATCAAAATCAGAAGATTAGAGCACAAAGTATAGATTAAATGTCCAAAGAAAGTACTTAGCAATTCACCAGTTTATTTTTGAATCTGGGAAAGGTTACAAAAATGAATAAATAACTAATACATAACAACACTGAAGCAGTGTAACAATATTCAAAATAGATCACCTTACAAGATGGCAGAAAAAAAGGTTTATAATTCTGTACCACGGTGTATGCTATAGCTCTGTATGTAAAGACACTCCATATTTCCACACCTTGGTAGTTCATACACTTGAATTTATTACCCTGTCCACTATTTTTCTCAAAGGCACTTTGTAATCTCCCTTCCTGTATTACGGCCATGGTAGTCCCAAAACTCATATGTACCTGATCCTTCTATCCATCCATAAACTGGGAGGTGCAAACTACCATTATCTGCTGTGTCTCTTCTCTGATGATAATGTGTATGTTAACCCTCAAGTGCTTTGATCCCTTCCCATCCTTCAGAGCATGGCAGAACCTAAATATTTTCCCTTAGCAATATTATTCATACATAATATTCACATACCAACATGAATGTTTTATTTTTTCTGAATGGCTCTTTGTCCCATACACCAAAAATCCACAATACTGTCAGCTCTTTGAAATGTTAATGTTTACCCTCTGAGAGAACTGAGCTGATGTGACAGGGTATATTGAAGGCTGAAGGGGAGGGGCACTGCAGACAACACAACACAGGACAGGACAAAGGAAGCCAGGTCCTGATCTAATAGCTTTCACATCTGATTCTTCAGCTAAAGACTTGAGATCTGTAGAATAATGCTGTAATCCCAACAAATTTGCAGTACTTAATGTGAACAAATCATGCTTGCCTATGAAAGAAACAATGGTTCAAATTGGGAGCTGACCTTGGTTGCTGCGTTGCCTTCCTGACCATTCCTAGGGTGGATGTGACAGGAATTTTTGGCTGCCTCTTCTCTGAGCAAGCTACTTCACTGACTTAACTAATCACATTCCCACCCCCCCCCCCCCCCCCGGTCTGTGCTAGTGGGCCTGCAAAGCCCTCCCATCAAGCATGCGTGGATGTTTGCCAGGCTGCAGGGATTCAAAATCTTCTGTAAAGCTAATGACAAAATTAGGCGGCCATGAGCTGTAAGCTGTCCTATTGCTAGTATGAAAGAGGAGGCTCTTCATAAACACCTGTGAAAATTGGTCAGGAATAAAATAAAGGTGCTTTGTGGGCAATGGTTACTCCACAATATTGATTTATATTTGCATTTAGATCTCTATAAAAGGGAAAGAAAGGGTGTTTAGGGAAAAATATAACCCCAACTAGGGAATGTACAGAAGCACTAGATAGTTGTTATAGTATCAGAAGAAATCAGTAAGGAATAAAATATGCTGCCTTAAGAACCTTCTGGCTTAATGAGATTTTGCTTGATTAGGTGTATTTTCTAAATTTCCTGTGTGTTCATGTAAATGAAACTCTTACCATGTACATAAAATTTGTTGTTTCATTTAGTGATGTAAATTTTTTCATCATGTTTTAAAAATTGTTGCTATGAGATTCATATTTGTTTGTTTGTTTGTTTTTAGGACAGGGTTATACTCATTAGAATTTGCTAACTCAGAACTCACTTTATAGATCAGGCTGCCTTTGAACTCAGACGTAAAGTTATGAGCTACTGCGGTTAGCTATGTTTTATTAATGTTCATTATGTGTGTATATTTTTCTGTCTACATTTATGTCTCTGTGTATTGCTCAGTCTCTGTCTATATACTCCCTCCCCCATTCCATTCCTGTATGTGTGTGTGTATATGTGTGTGTTTGCACAAGTGTGTATGTATGAGCCTATGTGTAGATGTGTGTACATTCCAAAGGATGTTGATGCTTCCATATCTTCAGTAACATAGTTTTGAGATTCCTGCCATGAGTTCTGGGGAATTCTCTTGCAGAGCAGTATCTGTTTTTCAAAGCAGAAACACTCTATGCAGCTTTAAGCCTTTTTGATTTACATGCCTGCTGAACATGAAAATGAAAGTACAACCAAACTTGCAGAAAGCCTTCTGATTTTAAATGTTTGTACATTCAATTATTTTCCAATTAATGTAAATATGATATTGCCTAAGTAATATTCTTTTCTGCAAGTCAAAGTCTACATGGGAAAGGGAAATGGATAAGGAATTGCTAAATGTACACTAATTTGAAAAATATGCATTATGCAACATAAAATCATGGAAGAACAAAATCCACAAAAATAAAAAAGATGGCTTTGAATGCACATGGGAATAATTGGCTTCATATCCCATGGCAGAATTTTCAGAAGCTATCCCTGTGTGGCGAAATTTGCTGTAATATAGGAATGACCAGGTAAGTATGGTAATATCTCAATTTGTGCCATACTGAACCAAGCGGGTGCCTACCCTTATATTGGTTTGCTACTTCAGTCCCTCTGAAGTTTCTACAAGTGCTGGAGAAATTTTAGCTTTGCTGAAGGAATACTTCTGCCGTCTTGAATTATAAAGATACCTTTCAATATTAATTCCTCTATTAAAAAAAAAGACAGTGAACTACAACGCCATAGTGTTGTATTTGTCAAAATTGTCAGAGGATGCCTGGCAGAAAAGACTCAATAATAATGCAGACTGACTTTTTATTTTTTCAAGTACTTTTTATTAGATATTTTCTTCATTTACATTTCAAATGCTGTCCTGAAAGTCCCCTATAACCCCCTGCCCTGATCCCCAACATACCCACTCCTGCTTCCTGGCCCTGGCATTCCCCTGTACTTGGGCATATAATCTTCGCAAGACCAAGGGTGTCTCCTCCCATTGATGGCTGACTAGGCCATCCTCTGCTACATTACGCAACTAGAGACACAAGCTCTGGGGGGTACTGGTTAATTCATATTTTTGTTTCTCCTATAGAGTTGCAGACCCCTTTATCTCCTTGGGTACTTTATCTAGCTCCTTTATTGGGGGCCCTGTGTTCTATCCAATAGATGACTGAACATCCACTTCTGTATTTGTGAGGCACTGCCATAGCCTCTGAGATGGAAGGAAGGACCATCCAGAGACTGCCCCACCCAGGGATCCATCCCATAAACAACCACTAAACCCAGACATTATTGCATATGCCAGCAAGATTTTGCTGACAGGACCCTGATATAGCTATCTCTTGTGAGGCTATGCCAGTACCTGGCTTATTATTTTTAAAGAAAATACTTGTATCAATAGCTCTTTTTGGTAAGGATGATGCTGTATAAAATAGACCGCCTTTAAACATACAGTGTCCCATCTTTATCTGCCATCTAGCAGGTTAACTTTAAAAGTTTTTAAATAATGGCCATCCTGTCATGTCGGTTTACAATAGACATAAAAGTCAAGGATCAAGTAAGGTCAGCTAAAGAAGAAAATGAATCCATTGTTTTCTGCATCTATCAAAATACTTTGTGTCAAAGTGGGATTAGGACACTGAAAATACCTAAAGCAATCCCTGTTTTTTTTTTTTTTTTTTTTTTTTTATGAATTGCAGTTTTTATCATACAAGTAACTAGTAATTGTGGATATATATATACAAAATTATCAATCTCTCTTCTTTGTGTTGTAGAGTTCTTGCCTGGGACCCAGAGAGCCAGTTCATTAGGGAAGAGGCTAGTGTTTATGATCCTTAACCTGGTCCTTCCAAAAAGGACAGGTTCTCCTCCCTGAATTAAGTTAACCCTGCTCAAGGATGACAGAGGCTTGCCTCTCAGGTGATTCTAAATCATATCAAGTTGAAAGAGAGAACAACCATCTCAATAGAATCTAAGAATAAAACCTGTATGATATGTATGTAGTACTCGATAGTATTATATTCTACAGATTAAACTGTGCTGTCATAATCTGTGATTGGATTCTAATTCTATAATTGATAGTGTTATCATGGATAATTATATAAGGTTCTGTGTACTGATTACCACTTCATTATAATGTAGAGGCCTTACGTAGGCCAAATTCAATGGTTATTTAACATAGGCATTTAGGAGAGTTGAAGCAGTGTGGAATTAATACATCTTAAAATTAATCCAAAGAATACAGAGTACACGATCTGGGAATATAAAGAACTGTGTGCTTACTGCTTTTGTCATTTTTCTTGACGGAAGACTAACTTGTATATGTTCAGTTTTTACAAACCCCCTCCTTCCATAGCATAGATTTCCAGTTTACCTGTAATAATCTTTTTGGTTAAGTTTCTTGAGCTTTTCCTTGTCTCTGATTACTGGAGTCCTCTCCTCCTCCTCTTCCTCTTCCTCCTACCTTTTCTTATTCTCTCTTTCTTCCTCAATACTTATTTTTCATCCACTTGCTCTTTGGCTGCAAATGAATAGTCAGGACCCTATGCTGTACTCAGGTATAATCAAAATGTCTCCACCAGAAGACTATTTTGAAGTTTCTCTTGATATAATGATACCAAACTGCTTAAATGACAATTTCAAAAATAGGAATGAATATTAATAGAAAAAATTGCTAAAAGTAACTGAGACCTACCCTCATACCGTGTATTTGGCATAATACTTGAGGACAAATTATGTGGCACTCAAGCAAGTGTATTTTATAAAATTTGTCTCCCACTTCTGTATTTATATACATTTTTGGTATATATATTAATGAACTGCAGAATTCAGAGCATGTCTTGTGTTAGACATCCACATTCCATTTAAAGAATCGCCTTTAAATTTTTGTTAAGAAAGGAAAAAAAGAAAAAGAAAACAGCCTACGTATCTGCTGAACATTCCATGAAAAAAATTATTTTAAAACTAAGCAAAGTGACTGGTGACTCCTATAACCCCTGAAATTAAGCTGAACTCTTCAATTCCTTATTTACAAAGGCAAAACCTTATTTACAGAGCATTTGTAAAAAGGTGAGACTTGTACTATCAGTAATAAATCCAAAATCATGATCCAAATGACAAAATCCTGAACATTAAAACAGGAAAAGCAAACCACAGTGATGTGTTCCTGCAACCACAGTAAATTAATGAAAGCCGGTGTCACTTCTTTACTTGGCACCAGTGAAAGTTGTACTAACAGTAGTAATTGCAAATTCATGATTCAAAGGAGGAAATCCTGATCATGAAAACTGAAAAGCAAATCACTTTTCTGAAATCACAGTAAGTTAGGAAGGCAAGGGTCACTTCTATGCTAGGCGCCAGGAGAAGTTGAAAACCGAAAGGAACTTTGGTCCTTGTAGTTTCACTGTATTTTCTGTGGCCAGAGTCCAGGGGATGGGGCGGGGGACCACGCCACACTGTGCTTTTAGGACTTACTTCCTGTAAAGGGTCTGCTGACTGGAGCAGGACTCTGTTATAGGATCTTAGTTATTATTGAGGGTACTAAAAGAAGAAGGATGTTCTCAGCTGTGTAGAAAGCATCTTTTGCTAATTGGCATGGTTCTAAATCCACTCATCAGAAAATTCTAAATGTGAAATTTAAAAGTATTTATTAATAAAGAAACATTCCATCTGTCATAGGGAATCCTTTCAATTATTTCATCCAGAAGCAATTAAATTGCTGATGTTTTTTTTTCTTTTTTTGCCCAGCCTTCATGAGAAGTTTTGGTCCAGCCTTACTGTTACTTTTTATGCTACTGTCGCATATTCTCACACATTCTTGGGAAACCACCACTTTTAAAATTTTTATTTTATTTATTTTAAATTAATTAATTAATTTTAAGGAAATGGAAGGAGGAATGGATATGGGTTAGAGGAAAGTTATTGGGGAGATCTGCATGGAGTGGTTTGAGGGAAATGGAGAGATGTAATAAATGAGAAAATAAACAGATGAAAAATTATAGAAAAATTTAAATATAAGAAAATAGAAATTGAATATGACTAATACTGAAGAACAAAAATCAAAAATTTTGGTTCAAGGCCATACTTCATGTAAGTATATATGAGAGGGAAAAAACATTAGGAACAGAATTATGTTTATTCTAGGAAAGGCTTGTCTTTTCAGCTGTTGGTAGAACAAATTTCAAAGCAAATTTCAAAATCAACAGACAAGGTAAATAGAACTTTTTGAGTGGTGGGTTACAGTGTTATGCCCACACTGCAGGGACCCCAAAAGACCATATTGGAGCCAATTCCCATGTAAATACATGAGGGTCTTCATTGTGTGCTCTAGATCAAGGTCTTTCAAAGCACATCCCAGTGAGAGCCCTCCGTCAGGGTTTCAGGATTTTTATAGTGGTTACAGCAAACTTGGGGAATTTTCATACGGGTCAGTAAGTTTACAAACTGTATTTCTGGTGTACTCTGCAAAAAATAAACTTGGGGACAAAAACCACCTTATGTCTAAGTTATTGAATCATTTCAGGATAACTTGGATTGTTTTATATACCTTGACTCTACTATTGTAGCCTGACTGGCTGTTGCTAATTGGGGTGGGTTTCCATAGGATGTTTGCTGGACTTTATGATTTTCTTCCTAGAGCTGAAGTTTAGCCCCTAGTCTCTCACAAAATGGGATTTCTATGAAAACAAAACAAGAACAACAAAGAGGAAAAAAAAAAAAAGAGTTAGTTGGGCTTTACAAGTTGGACGATTTTGATAAGCCATCATCCTAAGAGGAGTGGTTGATAAAAGGAAGAAAATTTTTGTCCTGTATGCAAAAGCAACCTAAGGTGGAATGGGCCTGTCTTCATGCTGACTTCTGAGTACTACCAGCATTCAGAAGCTAACAGGATCCACCTGCTGACACAACTGCATCTGATCATTCAGAAGGACCCTTAACCACCTACAACACACCAGTACAGAGTTAATTTCTCAGCCCTAATGAAAAATAGCACATCTCCTGGGTCATTCCAGAGGTCATAATGATATCACTATGGGAGGTATTTGCAATTACTATTGCTAGAAGTACTGTCCCTTCCATGTTGGCTGAGGAAATTAAATGAGGCAACTCTCCCAAAGAAAGGATATTTTAAAGAGAAAGCAGCTTCAACACTGTCTAATAAAGCCTTCTTTGTTATATAAATTGTAGTGTAATATAATGTACCAGCCAACAGTATCCTGTATCATTTTTCCTATGTTTCTGAACTGGAACATACCTTAGATGTCCCCTAGATATCAGGGATTGGATTTGGCTTTGCGATGACTGTTTAAGACCTTTGAAAACTGCAGTCATTTCATAGTCTCTATCCATCTGCATTCTGCAAAGAACTTTTTGTAGGTTTTTTCCATCAATCTTACTGTTTACTCAAAAGCTACATGGCACTGTAAACACAGAGGTAATCACTCCTTCAAGTATCACTTAACTTAATGGCAAGAAGGAATTCTGTGTCTAAGATCTAGGATCAGTAAAGAGAGTTTCTGCCCTGAAATACACTTCTAATGACAATTTCCTTTGCTGTAGGCTCTTTGATTTTCCTATCACATTTTTCCCTATGAAAAAATAATCTGTCCATGATGTTTAGAGCTTCAGAATTTTCTCCTCCTTGACTTATGAACTAGGTGTTTCTTAAATTCAATAACAATGTTGTATTTTTCAGCCTGCTGGCCTCTCTTATGATACTAAAGAACAAACTTGCAGGTACACACACACACACACACACACACACACACACACACACACACACACATGAAGTGATATTGCTTAATACCCTCGTCTGAAGTATGTCTTAAAAGTTTTGGTTTTCTGACTTGCTGTGATTTCTCTCTGAATACTTATGTCTTCTGTACCTCTAATTTCCATGGCTTTCCCCTATTTATCCTTTTTATATTCAAATATAAATCCCTTCCTCTAATGACCCATAATTGACCATTCAAATGTTTATTTCACTAAAAGAAGTGTTCAACCTTCTCTTTAATCAGCAATATGCATATTCAAGGCACATTGAGATTTAATCTTTAGGTAAGTAATATGGGCAAGATCAATAAAACAAATGACCATATGTGCTAGGGAGGATCATGAGTAATAAGAATCCTTATTCTCTGCTGGTCAAAATACACAGTATTTCAGCTTTTGGAAGTCAGTGTGATTTTGCCTTGGGAACCTGGGAATGTTGTTCCTCAATATCCAGGTGTACCTTTTTGGGCATATAACCAAAAAAGGAGTCCAAATCATACTACAGAGACACTTACTCATTCCTATCCGTTGCATTTATATTCATATTAGTAGGAAAGAAGAGACAGCTTAACTGCCTATAAGTGAGGAAATGATTAATGAAAATGTGGTATAGCACACAATGGAATATTACTAAACTGTTAAAAAGTAATAAAACTCATAGAGAAATGCAGCAGAAAAAACTTATCCTGAGTTACTCATTACCTCCCACACAACTCAGAATGTTGCCTAAGCTGTTGATTGCTCTTCACAAACCAATGATGTTTCTAATGCAGATTACACTTCCATTTTTATTAAACATAGAAAAGAAAAGCAGGTGCCTAACTAAAGCCTTTACCTTCTGCATAGTGTTGCTGGTACTGAAAATTATTCTGCATGGTTCCTGAGGGGAAATTTAAACAACAAACCCAGCTCTATACTCTTTAATCTACCACAGACAGGACAGCTGCCAATATGATCCACTGCTGTGATAGTTGCCCATTCGAGGGATAAGCAATTACTATCTGACTGGATTAGAGGACTACTTAGTGAGACAAAATACATTTTTGGCATAGTTCTCATGGCAAAATACCTGAGAATAGGGTAAAAACAGGTACCATTGTCTGATTATGATATGGACCAATAAAAACATTCTGTTATACCCGTAGTTCATTATACTGTTGCACTTTTATCATAGAAGCTAATATATACATTAGATGTGGCCAGATACATAGACATATAACCGGACGATGTGGAGAGTAAAAGACTGACTCATCCAATCATAAATCATATATTGCCATGCAAACTCCTCCTTCATGACTCTGAAATTTGTAGAATTCACTGTAGAATGACACTGAGGCCAATGGTGCTTGGAGCAATGCCAGCAAGGTAACAACTCCTGCCAGGCATTATAAGGCTGATGCATATATAAACTCCTACAGAGAATGACACTTGCACAGAGTCTGTATAGCTCAAAGTTATTTGGGATCCATGCAATGAAAGCAGAAATAATAACAAGAAAGTATCTCCATTTCACAAATTCTCCAAATGGAAAAAACTAGTTTATCCATTCGTTACTTTACATCTGAATGATCTAGAACAAAAAGAAGCAAATACACCCAAAAGTAGTAGACAGCAGGAAACAACCAAGCTCAGGAGTGCAATCAACCAACTAGAAACAAACAAACAAACAAACAAACAACTTTATGAAGATTCAACAATACCAGGAGCTGGTTCTTTGAAAAAA
>NW_018391662.1:0-1091 GCF_900095145.1 Mus pahari
CTTTATGCTAAAGAAGGCATGCTCTTATCTACCTACAGTTAATGAGGTAAGGTGTGAGTAAGACAAAGGTTGTTTTTCATTGAGAAGAAATGAAATCAATGTCTCTCTGATCCTATATATTTAACTTCAGCCCAATGAACTCATGTACCTCTAGCCATGGTCATTTCTGCATAATGGAAGGTTACAATTCAGAAGCAGACTCTCAAGGCAATATCCTGCTAATCTTTAATAGCCCAACTAAAGTGAACTTTTTCCAACAAATGAAGACTTTCCATTTTCCAAATCAGTCAGCCATTACCTCCTCTATGCCCTTTTCAATATTCTTTCTACAATATCAACTGTGATGTGAAAAAAAAAAACATTACTTGTGGATATGCAAACCATACATATACTTACACTAAATAGGGAGTCCCAAACACGTTTTGACACCACCAATGACCAATTCAGTAAAACGATGGATTTATTAGGGGTAACTTAAAGAAATTAGGTCCAGGAGNAGAAATGACTCTAGGACAGATACAATACCCAGGAACACCACAGCATGGATGGCAGCTCACAAAATCCTTTGAACCTTAAGAATAGGTTTCAGGCAGCTCAAAGGTGTGTCCTTCCCTAGTTGGTCTAAATAACTTCCAGGCAGCCCAGCTTTTTTCTGTTTATCCCCAGAAAATGGACTGGTCTCCAGTGTACTCTTTCCACCTTGTCTTGTCTGATTCTTCTTTGCACTTTTATACACTCTGAGAAGGACTCTCAGCTTTCCTTGCTTTCTCTGTCAGGGTATTTTCTAGGGAATCTGCTCTGTTTCATGGACTTCCTAAAACTATTTTGAGATATTCATTTTACTTTTTAAAGAACTTCCCTGAAAGGATGAAATGTTTGAATTTGGGAGGAAACTGTGACACAACAGCAACATAATCTAGTGAATTTTACTTGTAGTGCCTGATTATACAGTCTCTGTACTAGATTGAGATTTTCAAAAGAAGGAAATACGTGTGAACCTTTGTATCTTTACATAGGGAAAGTTTGGTAAGGGGAAGGAAATTACTCTAAACATTCTCCTGACTCATGATACAGAGATATTATACTGCAAA
>NW_018391662.1:5134-6555 GCF_900095145.1 Mus pahari
ACCACATTTTCTGTATCCCTTCCTCGGTTTAGGGGCATCTAGGTTCTTTCCAGCTTCTGGCTACTATAAACATAATGGAGCATGTGTCCTTATTACTAGTTGGAACATCTTCTGGGTATATACACAGGAGTGGTATTGCTGGATCTTCTGGTACTACAGTTTCAAATTTTTTCAGGAACTGCCAGACTGATTTCCAGACTGGTTGTACAAACTTGCAATCCCACCAGCAATGGTGGAGTGTTCCTCTTTCTCCATATCCTTGCCACCATCTTCTGTCACCTGAATTTTTCATTTTAGCCATTCTGATTCATGTGAGGTGGGAATCTCATGGTTGTTTTGATTTGCATTTCCCTGCTTATTAAGGATGTTGAACATTTTTTCAGGTGCTTCTCAGCCCTTTCATATTTCTCAGTTGAAAATTATTTGTTTAGCACTGTACCCCATTTTTAATGGCATTATTTGAATTTCTAGACTACAGCTTCTTGAGCTCTTTGTACATATTTGTCTTAGTCAGGGTTTCTATTCCTGCACAAATATCATGACCAAGAAGCAATTTGGGGAGGAAAGGGTTTATTCAGCTTATATTTCCACATTTCTGTTTATCACTGAAAGAAGTCAGGACTGGAATTCAAGCAGGAGCTTGAGTCAGTGAAAGGAGTCAGGGAGCAGGACCTGATGCAGAGGCCATGGAAGGATGTTCTTTGCTGGCTTGCTTACTCTGGCTTGCTTAGCCTGTTTTCTTGTAGAACACAAGACTACCAGCCCAGAAATGGTCCTACCCATAAGAGGTCTCTCCCCCTTGATCACTAATTGAGAAAATATCACACAGCTGCATCTCATGGAAGCACTTCCCCAACTGAAGCTCTTTTCTCTGTGATAACTCTAGCCTGTGTCAAGTTGACACACAAAACCAGTACAATTGACTCCTTGTCAACTTGCCACACAAACATATCACTATTAAGCCTCAACTCTTATATTCTTAATCATCCCCAAGATCTAAATAACTTTAAAACTCTCACAGTCTTTACAAATTAAAAGTATAATCCCTTATAAATATACAGTATCTTTTAAAATACAAAGTANTTTAAAATTCAAAGTCTCTTAACTGTAGGCTTCACTACAAAACTTCCTTCAAGAGGGAAAAATATCGTGGCACAGTTACAATCAAAAGCAAAGATCAATCTCCAACCATCCAATGTCTGGGATCCAACTCATGATCTTCTNAGCTCCTCCAAGGGCTTGGGTCACTTCTCCAGCAATGCACTTTGTAGCACACACCTTCTCTTCTAGGCTCCAGCTGCCTGTAGTTCACTGCTGCTGCTGTTCTTGGTGGTCATGCCCTGATATTGGCATCTCCAAAATGCTGTGGTCTTCCACTGTAACTTGGCTTCAACAATAGCCTCTCATAGGCATTCTTCATG
>NW_018391663.1:0-4172 GCF_900095145.1 Mus pahari
TGGATCGGCCTGCGGACAGCCGCCTGGCGAACACCCCTCCTGGGCAGGAGAGGCGTAGGGCGATGATCACCATTTCTCTGTAATTAACTGCTATTCAAAGCGTCCCAGTGACAAAATCAAACCATTTTAGTGACACTAACTGGATTCAAACTTAAGTCTCTCACTTCAGTGCTTTCGTCCTTTGTGTTCTGCCACACAACCTTCAAAACATGGTGGCAATGCTCAAGGCTCTGCATGGTATTATGGTATCCTCAGTTTCTTTGTGTGCAAAGTTAAGGGTGGTAATACTGTATAGGCCCTTTTTTACCACTAATTTATTCATTTGTTTATTCCCATTACATCCTGAACACAGCCCCCACTCCCCTATCACACCAGTCCCACCGTTACAAATCTCTCTTTCCAATTCCAATTCATCTCAGAGAAAAGCCCTCCTTGTGTATCACCAGGGCCTTGGGACATCTAGTCACAGCAGTACTAAGTACATTCTCAACCACTGAGGCCCAACTGGGCAGTCCAGTTAGGGGATCCAGTGGCAGACAACAGAGTTTGAGATAGCCCATCCTCTAATTTTTAGGGGACCCACATGAAAAGCAAGCTGTATATCTGCTTCATATGTGTAGGAGACCTAAGTCTAGCAGCTGCATGCCTTTGTGAGCCCCCATGGGACCAGGTTAGTTACCTCTGTAGGTCTGCTCATGGTGTTCTTGACCCCTCCAACTTGGTCACTTCTATCCCTAAAACTTCCACAAGACTCCCTGAGCTCCACCTGATGCTTGGCTGTGGGGCTCTACATCTGTTTCCATCCAGGAAATATCTGTTATGCTGGATGAGGCCTCTCGTAAAACAGTTATGCTAGATTTCTGTCTGCAAGAATAGAATATTATTTTTAAATTTAATTTAATTTTTAATTTAATTTCTACACTCCATATTCCATTCCCTGCCACCCATCAACTCTCTGACTGCTCCACGTCCCACACCTCCTCCACACCCAGCCCTATCTCCACATGGATGTCCCCACCCCGATCCCACCTGACCTCTAAACTCCCTGGGGTTTCCAGACTGTTGAGGGTTAGGTGCATCATCTCTGAATGAACATACACCCAGAAGTGCTCTATTTTGTGTGTGTTTGGAGCCTCATTTAAGGTGGTGTATGCTGCCTGTTTGGTGGTCAGTGTTTGAGAGGTCTCAGGGGTCCAGATAAATTGAGAATGCTGGTCTTCCTACAGGATCGCCTTTCACCTCACCTTCTTCCAGCCTAGAATTCAACAACAGGGATCAGCTGCTTCTGGCAATTGGTTGGGTGCAAATATCTGCATCTGACTCAGCTGCTTGTTGGGTCTTTGGAAGGGTAGTCATGATAGGTCCCTTTTGTGAGTGTTCCATAGCCTCAGTAATAGTGTCAGGCCTTGGGACTTCACCTTGAACTAGATCCTACTTTGGGCCTGTTGCTGGACCTTCTTTTCCTCAGGTTCCTCTCCATTTCCATCCCTGTAATTCTTTCAGATAGGAATAATTATGGGTCGGAGATGTGTCTGTGGAATAGTAATCCCATCCCACATTTGATGTCCCAGCTTCCTGCTGGAGCTGGGCTCTATAAGTTCCCTCGCCCTACTGTCAGGCATTTCATCTAAGGTCCTTCCCTTTGAGTCCTAGGAGTTTCTTACCTTCCAGGTCTCTGGTGCATTCTGGGGATTCCCCCCAACCTTTTATTTCCCGAGTTTGCCCGTTTAAATTCTTTCTGCTAGTTCTCAGGGCTTCAGTGCTTTTTCCTCACCCAATACCAGATCATATTCCCCTCTTCCCCCAAATCTTTCCCCACCCTGTCCACTTTCCCTCCCAAGTCCCTCCCTCCTTCCCAATTGTGATTGCTTTCTTCTGTCTTCCAAGTGGGACTGAGGTATCCTCACTTGGGTACTTCAGCTTGTTGAGCTTTTTGAGTTCTGTGGACTGTTCTGTGGACTGTATCTTGTATGGTTTTGTTTGTTTGTTTGTTTGTTTTGCTAATATCCTCTTATTAGTGATTATATACCATGTATGTCCTTTGGACCTGAGTTACCTCACTCAGGATGATATTTTCTAGTTCCATCCACTTGCCTACAAACCTTAGAATGTCCTCCTTCTTCACTTGATCTTAGTCAAAAGGCCAAGAAGCAATGGATGCCTGCCTTCTTAATAGCTGAGTAGTATTTCATTGTATAAATGAAGCACATTTTCTATATCCATTCTTCTGTCATGGGACATCTGGATCATCTGGGTTGTTTCCAGCTTCTGGCTATCACAAATTAGGTCACTATGAACATAGTGGAACAGGTGCCCCTGTGGCATGGTGGGGCATCTTTTGGGTATATCCCATAGAGTGGTATAGGTGGGTCATCAGGTAGATCTATTTCCAATTTTCTGAGGAACCTCGAGATTGATTTCCAGAGTGGTTGTACCAGTTTGCAATACCAACAGCAATGAAGAAGAATTCCTCTTCTCCCAATCCTCTCTAACATGTGTTGTCACCTGAATTTTTGATCTTAGCCACTCTGATTGGTGTAAGGTGGAATGTCAGGGTTGTTTTCATTTGCATTTCTCTGATCATTAAGGACTTTGAATACCTCTTTAGGTGCTTTTCAGCCAATACAGATTCCTCAGTTGTGATTTCTCAGTTTAGCTCTATCCCTCATTTTTTGATTGGGTTGTTTGATTTTTTGGTGATTAACTTCTTGAGTTCTTTATATATTTTGAATATTAGCACTCTATCAGATGTGGAGTTAGTGAAATATTTTTTTTTCCCAATCTCTGGGTTGCAGATTTGTCTTTTCAACTATGTCCTTTGCTTACAGAAGCTTTCCAGTTTCATGAGGTCCCATTTATCAATTGTTGATCTTAGAGCATGAGCTATTGAGGTTCTGTTTAGGATATTTCCCCCTGTGCCAATGAGTTCAAGACTCTTTCCCACTTTCTCTTCTATTAAATTCACGGTATCAGGTTTTATGTTGAGGTCCTTGATCCACTTGGACTTGAGCTTTGGACAGGTTGACAATTATGGGTCTATTTTCATTCTTCTAAATACAAATAGCCAGGTAGACCAGCAATATTTACTGAAGATGCTTTCTTTTTTCCATTGTATACTTTTGGCTTCCTTCTCAAAGATCAAATGACCGTAATTGCGTGGTTTTAATTCTGGGTCTTTAATTCTATTCCATTGATCAGCATGTCTGTCTCTGTATCAGTACCATGGAGTTTTTATCACTAGGGCTCTGTAGTAAAGCTTGAGGTCAGGGATGGTGATTCACCTGGCTGTTCTTTTATTGCTAAGAACTGTTTTCGATATTCTGAGTTTTTGCCTTTCCAGATGAATTTGAGAACTGTTCTTTTGATGTCTTTAAAGAAGTGCTTTGGATTTTGATGGGGATTGTATTGAATCTATAGATCGCCTTTGGTAGGATAGCTATGTTTACTATATTAATTCTATTGATCCATGAGCATGGGTGATATCTCCATTTTCTGAGATCTTCTTCGATTTCTTTCTTGAAAGACTTGAAATTATTGTCATATAGATTAGATAATATGGTTATAGTTACCTCAAGATATTTTATACTATTTGTTGTTATTGAGAAGGATGTTGTTTCCCTAATTTCTTTCTTTCTTTTTTTTTATGTGTTTGAATTTTGTTTTTTTAATTGCACAGCCAGGGATACAAGTTCAGTCACGAGAACGTACAAACAAACAGATTTTATATTTATTATGAGTCCCATATAACTCCAATGTAGAGAATCTAAAGAATGTCTCCTCCAAAGCCAACACATTTGGGTTTTTTTGTTGTTGCTTTTTTTATGACTATATTCTTTTTTTATTGTTACATTTTTCTTTTTTAAATTATTATTATTTTCTTTATTTACATTTCAAATGCTATCCCGAAAGTTCCCTATACCCCCACCGCCCCTGCTCCCCTACCCACCCGCTCCCACTACTTGGCCCTGGCCTTTCCATTTGCTGGTTCATATAAAATTTGCAAGACCAAGGGGTCTCTCTTCCCAATGATGGCCAATTAGGCCATCTTCTGCAACATATGCAGCTAGAGACACGAGCTCAGGGGGTACTGGTTAGTTCATATTGTTGTTGCACCTACAGGGTTGTAGCCCCCTTAAGCTCCTTGGGTACTTTCTCTAGCTCCTCCATTGGGG
>NW_018391664.1:0-1031 GCF_900095145.1 Mus pahari
GGTGTATTGTTTTAGAGCTTACAGGTGTGCTGTTAAACTGCTAGTGTATGCTCTCTCTAGTTTCTTTTTGGAGGCACTCAGAGCTATGAGTTTTCATCTTAGCCCTGCTTTCATTTTGTCCCATAAGTTTTGTAGGTTGTATCTTCATTTTCATTAAATTCTAAAAAAAAAAAAAAGTCTTTAATTTATTTCTTTTTTCTTCCTTGACCAAGTTTTCATTGAGTAGAGAGTTGTTCAGCGTCCATGTATATGTGGGTTTTCTGTTGTTTTTCTTGCTATTGAAGACCAGGTTTAATCCCTACTGATCTGATAGGAGGTATGGGATTATTTTGATCTTCTTATATCCGTTGAGGTCTGATTTGTGACCAATTATGTGGTCAGTTTTGGACAAGGTACCATGGGGTACTAAGAAGAAGGTATATTCTTTTGATTTAGGATGAAATGTTCTATAAATATCTTTTAAATCCATTTGGTCCAAAACTTCTGTTAGTTTCACTATATCTCTGTTTAGTTTGTGTTTTCCTGATCTGTCCACTGATGAGAGTGGAGGTGTTGTAGTCTCCAACTATTATGTGTGTGTGGTGCAATGTGTGCTTTGAGCTTTAGTAAAGTTTCTTTTATGAATGTGGATGCCCTTGCATTTGGAGCATAGATGTTCAGAATTGAGAGTTCTTCTTGGTAGATTTTAACTTTGATAAGTATGAAGTGTCCCTCCTTATCTTTTTGATAACCTTACATTGAAAATCAATTTTATTCTATATTAGAATGGCTACTCCAGCTTGTTTCTTGAGACCATTTGCTTGGAAAATTGTTTTCCAACCTTTTACTCTGAGGTACTGTCTGTCTTTGTCATTGAGATGAGTTTCCTGTATACAGAAAAATGTTTAGTCCTGTTTATGTAATCAGTTTGATGTCTATTTTTTTAAAAAAAAAAATTGGGGTATTGAGTCCATTGACATTAAGAGATATTAGGGTAAAGTAATTGTTGCTTCCTGTTATTTTTGTTGTTATAGTTGGAATTCTGTTCATGT
>NW_018391664.1:1937-4547 GCF_900095145.1 Mus pahari
TTTATGTCCTTCTTAAAATCTTCCATCATCATGAGAAGTGAGTTTAGATCCATATCTTGCTTTTCTGATGTGATGGAGAATTGCATTCTGATGATGCCAAGGAACCTTGGTTTCTGTTGCTTCTGTTCTTATGCTTGCCTCCTGCCATCTGATTATCTCAAGTGTTCCCTGCCCTTGTTATATCTGACTGGAGCCTGTCTTTCTTGCAATCCCGGTTGAGTCAGAACTCCTCAGATTCCAGCTTTCTCTGTGATTCTGTAATTCTGGGATCCTGTGATCCTGAGATTCTCAGTGTGTCAGAGTTCCTGAGAGCTTGCTGCTTCTGAGACCCTGAGATCCTGGTGTGACCAAGCTCCTGAGGTCCCATGGTCCTGCACATGCTAGAGTGCATGGGAGTGGAACCTCCTCTGGGGGCTGTGGAACTGTCCACTGAGTTCACAACCAAGGTAGACTGGTGCNGACCATAAGGAAACCGAGCCATTGGTTAGGCAGGGTTCCTGCATCCTTGGGTCCTGCTGATCCCAGTCACTCCTGGTGGTAATGGAATAGATGTTATGTTCTACTCACCAGTGATCCAGGGCATGNTAGAGTACCTGGGAGTGAAAACTCCTCTGCGGACTGTTGGATTCTCTGCCAAGTTTGTGCCCAAGGTAGACTGGTGCCATTCAGAAGGATGCACTTTGGACTTTTAACATTGTTNAAACTACTATAGACTACAGGGACTTTTGAAGTTAGACTGAATGTACTTTGCATTATGCTATGTCTAGGTATAGTNCCCATATACTCCTGTGTTTGAACAAGCCTATGGTGGTTTGAATATTCTTGGCCTAGGGAGTGGCATTATTAGGAGCTGTGGCCTTAATGGAGGTAGTGTGTCACTATGGGGGTGGGCTTTTGAACCCTCTTCCTAACTGCCTGAGAGTTAGTCTTCTCCTGAGTGCTTTTAGATCAAGATGTAGAACTCTTAGCTTCTCTAGCAAGATGCCTGCCTGGATACTGCCATGCTTCCTACTATGATGATAATGGATTGAACCTCTGGGCTTATAAGTCAGCCCCAGTTAAATGTTTTTCCATATAAGAGTTGCCTTGGCCATGGTGACTCTTCTCAGTTACAGAAACCCTAACTAACAGGTTTCTGTGACAACCTCTCTCCACATCCCCTCAAAAAATTAAGAGCCCAGACAAGAAGCCATAGAAGAGAAGTCTTTAAATTTGTAATAAGAATGCTGAAATGAAACTCTACAATTGATGACTTCTGGCCACAGTGTCAATGAGGAAGGACTCAGTTTTCCTTATAGGGCTACAACTGGGATTTTGATGGTACCCCAGTGAGTATATAGACAACACAAATGGAATTTATCATCTCTTCTTCTTCCTCCTCCTCCTCCTCCTCCTCCTCCTCCTCTTTCTTCTTCTGTGGGGAAGTCATAGTGGAAAAGCAGACCTGGGAGGCCTGAAAAGTAAGTGCAATCCATGTACATGATGTAAAATTCATAAATAATCAATGAAAATAATATATTAGAAAAAACGGTACAGAGTAAGAGAATGGAAGAAAAACAGAACATAGTCTTCTGTATACAAGAAACACATCTCAACATCAAGGATAGTCATTACCTCAGGATAAAGATTTACAAGATGGTATTCCAAGCAAGTGAACTTAAGAAGCAAGCTGATGCAGCCATTTTAATATTTAATAAAATAGACTACAAACCAAAATTAGCCAACATACATGCAGAAGGACAGTACATACTAATCAAAGGAAAAAAGATCTATGAAGACAATATAGCAATTCATATTTTTGCATCACACTATTTTTAATATTATTGAATTATTTGAGATTTTGAAAAATACATTTCTAGAAATCAAATCATTTTGATCTTATTTAGCATGCATGTGGCTTGTATACAAAATAGTACTAATTATACATTCAATGCATATAAATGTTAGTTAATATAGCAATAGACAGAAAGTAACTTAAGAAATACAGTATGAAAGTACAAGTTTTATCAGGACTATATTATAAGACATGATGAAGTAGTANGTTAGTACCCCTACCTCCTGAGCTATATGAACATTGCAGCTCCAAAGTTGGTCACATAGACCCTGAGGTACTGAGATGGGGTGCAGACCCAGCATTGGCATTGAAACTGGATACTGTCAGTCTCTGAAAGCTAAAAATATCTTGATTCTATTTGAAATAATACAATATAACTTACACACAGTACTGTATACTTGTTCCATTAAAGAAAAATATTATTTTGTGGAACATTTTGAAAGGAAAAATTATATAGATTCAAAGTTTGGAAATGTAAAATTAAAAGAGTAAGTTTCGAAAATTCAAAGTCCCAGGGCTGGACANTAAAATACAAGCCTGGCCATAAAGATAAGGAAAAGAATGCAGGAACTGAGCTATCAGGGCTAATTTTAGCCATTTGGCAGGAAGGCGCCTCCCCTAGAGCTATCAGGGCTGACTGACCCCACAGCCATCTGGCAGGAAGACATCTCCCCTAGTTTACTGCCCCCGATAAGAGTCATACATCAACCAGGTGTCCTGCTGCCCCAATAAACCTCAGGCCCTTAAAAATTTGTAAACGTTTTGGTCTGCACGTA
>NW_018391665.1:0-1562 GCF_900095145.1 Mus pahari
CTCCTTAGAATAAGGAACAAAACACCCATGAAACGATATAGATGCAGAGACAAAATGTAGAGCTAAGATGAAAGGATGGACTATTCAGATACTACCCAATCTGGGGATCCATCCAACCACGCAGTTACTAATGCACATGCCATCAAGATTCTTCTGAAGGAACCCTGATATAGTGGCCTCTTTTGAGGGTATGTGAGTGCCTGGCAAACACAGAAGTGGATGCTCACAGTCAGCTATTGGATGGAACACAGGGCCCCCAATGGAGGAACTAGAGAAAATACCCAAGGAGCTGAAGGGGGAGGCAACCCTGTAGGTGGAACAACAATTTGAACAAACCGGTACCCCCTGAGCTTGTGTCTCTAACTGCATATGTAGCAGAAGATGGCCTAACTGGCCATCATTGGGAAAAGAAGCCCCTTGTTCTTTTAAACTTTATATGACCCAGCACAGGGGAAGGCCAGGGCCAAGAAGTGGGATTGGGTGGGTAGGGGAGCACGGGTGGGGGGATGGTATGTAGATCTTTGGGATGGCATTTGAAATGTAAATAAAGAAATTAATAATAATAATAATAATAATAATAATAATAATAATAATAATAATAATAATTTTTTAAAAATACCCAGAAAAAAAAAAGCAGGAGGATTGCCTAACTCGTTCTATAAAGCCACAATTATTCTGACACCTACACCACACAAGGACACAACCAAAAAGTAAACTTCAGACCAGTCTTGCTTAAGAAAATCGATGAAAAAATACTCAATACAATTTTTGCAAACAGAATCTAAGAACGCATGAAAACCATCATTCACCACAATCAAGTATGCTTCACTCCAGAGATACAAGGTTGGTTTAATATATGAAAATCCATTTATGTAATCCACTATATAAACAAACTCAAAGAGAAAAATCACATGATCATCTCCTTAGATGTGGAAAAAGCATTTGACAAAATAGAACACCCTTCATGTTAAAAGTAATAAAGAGATCAGGAATTTAAAGCCCATACCAAAACATAATAAAAGCAATTTACTGAAAACAAATAGCCAATATAAAATTAAATAGAGACATACTTGAAGCAATCCCTCTGAAATCGGAATAAGACAAGGATTCCCACTTTCCCCATATGTATTCAATATAGTACTTGCAGGGCTAGTTAGAAAAATAATATAACAAAAAGAAATCAAAGGGATATAAACTGGCAAGGAAGAAATAAAATTAAAGAAATAAAGGTATCACTATTTGCAGATGGTATGATACCACACACACACACACACACACACACACACACATATATATATATAACTCCCAAAATTGTACCAGAGAACTTCCTTCTCCTGCTTAAATTCAGCAAACAACTTCAGCAAAGTGGTCAGATATAAAATTAACTCAAATAAATCAGTAGCCTTCCTTTATACAAATGATAAACAGGCTAAGATAGAAATTATGGCAACAGGCCAGGCATGATGGTGCACGCCTTTAATCCCAGCACTTGGGAGGCAGAGGCAGGCAGATTTCTGAGTTCGAGAACAGCCTGGTCTACAGAGTGAGTTCAAGGACAGCCA
>NW_018391665.1:1832-45446 GCF_900095145.1 Mus pahari
AGAAAGAAAGAAAGAAAGAAAGAAAGAAAGAAAGAAAGAAATTAGGGAAACAACTCCCTTCACAATAGTGACAAACAATATAAAATATCTTGGAGTAACTCTAAACAAACAAGAGAAAGACCTGTATGACAATAACTTTAAGTCTCTCAAGAAAGAAATCGAAGAAGATCTCAGAAAATGGAGCGATCTCCCATGCTCATGGATTGGTAGAATTAATACTAAAACAACCACCCTATCAAAGGCAATCTATTGATTCAATGTAATCCCCATCAAAATTCCAAAACAATTCTTCAAAGACATGGAAAGAGCAATTCTCGAACTCAATTGAAAAGGCAAAAATTCCAGAACAGTGAAAACAATTCTTAATAATAAAAGAAATTCTGCTGGAAACACCATCCCAGACCTCAACATTTACCACAGAACAATAGTGATATAAATGGCATGGTACTGGTACAGAGAAAGATACGTTGATCAATGGAATAGAATTAAAGATCCAGAAATAAAACCACATACTTAGAGACACTTGATCTTTGACAAAGAAGCCAAAAATATACAATGGAAAAAAGAAAGCTTCTATAATAAATGGAACTATTCTACTTGGTTGTCTATACATA
Organism: Mus pahari; assembly: GCF_900095145.1. NCBI lineage: Eukaryota > Metazoa > Chordata > Mammalia > Rodentia > Muridae > Mus > Mus pahari. The sequence continues at coordinate 2,447 of NW_018391665.1, forward strand.
GAAAATTTAAAATAGAACAATATTTGTCACCTTGCACAAAGCTCAAGTACAAGTGGATCGAGGACTTCAATGTTAAACCAGATGCACTGAATCTAATAGAAGAGAAAGTGAAAATATCCTTGATCTCATTGGAACAAGTGGAAATTTCCTAAACAGAACTCCAATGCCTCATGCTCTAAGGTCAAGAATTGATAAATGGGACCTCATGAAACTGGAAAGTTGCTATAAGGAAAAAGATGTAGTCAATAAGACAAATCAGCAACATACAGATTTGAAAAAATAATCACTAACCCTACATCCAATCGAGGGCTAATATCCAAATATATAAAGAACTCAAGAAGCTAATCACCAAAAAAACAAACATCCCAATCAAAAAAATCGGGTGCAGAACTAAACTGAGAATTCATAACAGAGGAGACTTGAGTGGCTGAGAAGCATCTAAAGAAATGTTCAAAGTCCTTACTTATCAGAGCAATGCAAATAAAAAAGAGCCTGAGATTCCACTTTACACCAAACACAATGGCTAAGATCAAAACCACAGGTGACAACACATGTTGGAGAGGATGTGGGGAAAGAGGAACACTCCTCCATTGCTGTTGGGATTGCAAACAGGTACTACCACTCTGGAAATCAATCTGGAGATTCTTCAGAAAATTGGAAATAGATCTACCTGAATACCCAGCTATAACACTCCTGGAAATATACCCAAGAGATGACCACCATACCACAGGGGCATGTGTTCCACTGTGTTCGTAGCAGCCTTATTTGTGATAGCCAGAAACTGGAAGTAACCTAGATGTCCCAAAACAGAAGAAAGGATACAGAAAATGTGGTTCATTTATACAATGGAATACTTCTCAGCTATTAAGAATGAGGGCATCCTAACTTTTGCAGGCAGATGGATAGATCTAGAAAATATCATCCTGAGTGGGATAAGTCAGACCCAAAAGGATATGCATGGCATGTACTCTCCAATAAATGGATGTCAACCAAAATAGAAAAAAAAGTGCAGAATATGCAAGATACATTCCATAGAACTCAAAAAGATCAACAAGCTGAAGTGCCTAAGGAAAGACAACTCAGTCCCTCTTGGGAGGTAGAAGAAAGCAACCACAAGTGGGAAGCAGCAGGGGAACTGGGAGGGAAAAATGCATGGGGTCAGAGGTGGTAGTGGTGGTGGTGATGGTGTGGACCGATCTCATATTGGGTGAGGGAACAGTTCTGAGGGCCAACAAAAAGAATGGAAACAGGAAACCTCAGGACATAGGGGGTGGGGGGAACCTCCAGAAAGCACCAGAGACCATGCCAGACTGTAGTGAGAGTGAACTTACAGAGTCCAACTACACAGGAAAACAGGGCACCAAATGAGAGAGAGGGGGGACATCCAACAGTAACAACTCTGATCTATAATTGTTCCCATCTGAAAGAATTACAGGGGTGGAAATAGAGAGGAGCCTGAGGAAAAGAAGGTCCAGGGAAAGGCCCAAAGTGGGATCCAGCTCAAGAGAAGGTCCCAAGGCCTGACACTATTACTGAGGCTATGGAGTGCTCACAAATGGGACCTAGCATGACTGCACTCTGGATGACCCAACAAGCAGCTGAAAGTGTCAGATACAGATATTTGCACCCAACCAATGGACAGAAGCAAATGGCCCCTGTTGTTGAATTAGGGAAAGGTGTAAGAAGCTGAGAAGAAGAGCTATTCAGTAGGAGGACCAGCAGTCTCAATTAATCTGGATGCCATAGATCTCTCCAACACTGGACCACCAATCAAGCAGCATACAACAGCTAATATAAGGTCCCCACCACACATACAAGCAGAGGACTGCAGGGTCTGTGTTCATTCACAAATTATGGACCTAAACTTCAGGACCTGCGGCCACAAGGAGTTTAGAGATCTGGTGGGGTGTGGTGGGGGTGAGGACATCGTCATGGAGACAGGGGCATGGGGATGAGATCTGGGATTTGAAACAGTTGGAGGGTGGACCAGGAGAGGAATAAAATCTGGAGTTTAAAATAATAAACAAACAAACCATACATACGTACATACATACATACATACATACATACATACATACATACCTAAAAGATTTTTTAAAAATATGAATTGCTTCATTCCAAACATGCTTTAGTATGAAAGGCAGCAGTCTGTTACTTGTCCAAAAGCACACATGTACCGAAAAAAAAAAAAATGAACTGAACATAGATCTGGGTAATGATGGGTAAAATATAATACAGAGGAGGCAGGGATACTTCTGGTATCACATTTCAATGAGTGTCTAATCCACACTTCAGAAGATTTCAGTTGTCCACAGAAGAGGATGAAGAATTGTAGAAGCCAGAGGAGTCATAGACACCAGAAAAACACAGACCACAGAATCAACTAAACATGACTCATAGGACCTCACAGAGACTAAAGCAGCAAACAAGTGGGACAGCAGAAGAACACAGAACACAGAATCTATTAAACAGGTCTCATAGAGCCCCACAAAGATTAAAGTAGCAACCAGGCAGCCAGCATGGGTTAGCACTAGATTCTCTGCATATATGTTACAGTCATTAGCATGGTATTTTTGATCTTTATGTGACTCCTGAAACTGGTACTGGAGGTGTCTGTGAATCTTTTATCTGCCCATGGAATCCTTGCTTCATCCAGCCCTGATATGAGAGTTTGTGTCTAGCTTTACTGTAACTTGTTATACTATCTTTGTTCTTTTCTGAATGGAAATGAAGAAAGAGTAAATATGGGAGAAAAGGAAGGAAGTACTTAAAGGAGTGGAGGGAGAGGAAACTATGGACGACTATATATATATATATATATATATATATATATATATATATATATATATTCTGTGTTTCTATTATACTTTGTGTTGATCATGATTTTCACAGTATTTGTGTATTCAATTTATTGACCTTATTTCCAGAATTAGTTGGCTAGTTTCTCACCATTTTAACTTTATTATTGAATGATCCTTTCTATTTTGAAATTTATCTTCTGTTAACTTATCCCTTTCATTCATGAAAAACTATTCTGTGTATAAAATATATTCTGTTGATATAGTTGAGGTGAAATGCTATGTGCGTGTAAAACATTTGTTTTCATAAAAATGCAGAGAGAAAAAAGTGTGTTTATAAAGTAGGAACATGCTAAGTTTATATGAAAACAGAAACTATACATCGTGAAAACTGTATTTTGTTATTGTGTTTTCACTGTGAATCTCTCACCAACATATAGTGCCCAACAGAAGCACTATGACTTTGAGAAATATTCCAGTCACTGACAAAATAAGATATTTATAATACATTTAGCAGATTGCATTGCCATAATAAAATATTACTTGTACTTTATGAATTAAGTACTAAGTGCTTTATATTAAGTGACATCTGCTGGATAGTGCTAATAATGAGAGTACATATGTTAATATTTGACTATTAAGATACTTAAGATACTGGAAATCAGCTGGAAACTGGAGGGACAGGCTTTTTTTTTTTTTTTTTAAATTCACTTTACATCCTTATCTCTGTCCCATGTCCAGATCCTTCTTCCACAGTTCTTTCCCCAAACACTCCTCCTCTTCTCCTCTGAGAGAGTTGAAAACCTCAAATCCAACTATCACACATCTGGGCTCTTGAAATCTCTTCAGGGCTTCACACTTTTTCTCCAACTGAGACCAGGCAAGACATCCAAGTTTGGAGAACAGATTACACAGACAAGCAACAACTTTCGGGATAGGCCCCACTTTGATTGTTTGGGATCTGCATGCAGACCAAGATGCATATCTTCCACATATGATCAAGAGGCTTAGGTCCAGCCTATTTATACTCTTTTGTCTGTGGTTCAGTCTCTAAGATAACCCAAGGGTACATGTTAATTGACTATGCGGTCTTCTTGTGGAGTTCCTATTCTTTTCCTGTGCCTTCAATCTTTCTCCAACACACCTTTAACCCATGCACTTGGAAGCAGAGTCAATAACATATCTAAGAGTTCAAACTCAAAGTTGTCTACAAAACAAGTTTGAGGATAGCCAAGGCTATAGAGAGAGAACCTGTGTGAAACAAAACAGAAAAGACACTGACAATACTCCACTATTGTTCTGCTCAGAAATTAACTGTATATGTTCCTAAAGGTCTTTTAATGATAATAGAGAATAAATAAATATTTTTGTGACAATATTGTTTTCAAAATTACACTGAAAATCACAACAGTGTCAGATATGTAAGAAAGCAAACATGCTTATAAGTTTTCTCATATGATATTAGATATGTATTGAGGAGGCTGAAAACTAATTTGATGTTAAATGTTGGTAATTTGATAGGAGTAGCAGCTCTAAAAGAAGAAGCATGAAAATAAGATCTACATTGGTGATGTAAATCCTGTCACTTAAAAAAAAATTGGAAAGACATAGAAAAGAATAATATTCATCATCATTTGACCACCAATGAAATAACTTTCTCTAGATTAACTTCTTAGTAATAGAAGAATGCACAATCAAAGATACAAGTTAGTAATATGATTTTATCATTGAATAATTGATTTATTTGCCATTACCATAAATGGAGCAATTGGTTAATATCATTTTTGCCTCAACATTTAAACATAGTATATTTTAACCTAGAATTGGTGAGAAATACAAACCATAGTTTTGAATTATTGACTTTTTAATTATGAGATGATAATTTCATAATACAAACCACAAATATACATATGATTGATTTATGAAATAATATTAAAAATTTTAAAAGTAAAATTTATACAGCACAGCACAGAAACAACTTTGTGAGTTATGAGTACAAGAGTATGGATTCCATACAGAAAACTATTATCTGCATTTAAAGATTTCTTAGAAGACCAACTATATATTAAAGAACAGTGTAAACAATGAATTATGTTTTCAATGTTCTGAATCCTACCATCCACAGTGTCTAGAAATAAAGTTTCTAAATATTCCCTATTCTGAAATTTATTACACTGAATCAAATTACACTGTATTTATATAAAACAGAGAAAATGTAAATGCATGTGAATTAAGAAATATACCAGTCTCACACTGACCTCTCACCTCTCTTTCCTCTCACTGTATCTCTGTCTTAGTGTGTGCCTCTCTCTGTGTCTTGCCATCACATACACACATGGAAAGACACACAGGCACAGACACACTCATACGCATGCACATACACGCATAGCACAATATTCATAATTATGTCAAGTGAGAGTGCAGTTTTGAGCTTATAAGTCTCCTGACTGTGTCCTTCACATCTTTATTTCTAAGGCTATAGATAAGGGGGTTCAACATGGGGATCATAACTGTGTAAAGAGCAGTGGCCACTTTGACAAAGAGCCGTGAGCTGTTTGAGTTGGGAACACAGTACAGGAGGAGTATGATCCCATGGAAGATTGCTATGGCAGTTAAGTGGGAAGTACAGGTGGAGAAGGCTTTTCTCAGTCCCCCTTTGGAAGGCATCTTTATAATAGTGACAACTATGAACACATATGAGGCTAAAGTGATCAGGACACTAGAAGATTCACTAAATATAGAAATGATGAAGCATGTCAACTGACTAACGGAGGAGTCAGAGCAAGACACAGAGATGACAGCAGAGTACTCACAGCCAAAGTGATTGATGATGCCATATTCACAATAGGAGAGTTGCAAAAGAGTATATATAAGTATCACAGCACAGAGTCCACCGATCATGTATGTTCCAGCTACTAGCAGAGCACAGAATTGAAAAGGCATCACAACTGTATAGAGTAGGGGATTACAAACAGCCACAAACCTGTCATAGGCCATCACTGCTAACATGAACATTTCTGTAATCACGAATGTACAAATAAAGAAAAATTGTATCATGCATGCTTTGAAAGAAATAGTCCTATCTTCCATGATCAAGAGCTGCAAAAGTTTGGGTGTAAATACACTAGAATAACATATATCCAAAAATGATAGGTGGCTAAGAAAAAAGTACATGGGAGTGTGAAGTTTAGGATTGACCTTTATAACCACAAGTATGCCCAGGTTCCCCATCAATGTCACTGAGTAGATGGTCAAGAACAGGAGGAAGAGGGGTATTTGGAGCTGTGGATATTCTGAGAAACCGACCAAGATGAATGTGGTCGCAGAAGTCTGGTTTATCACTTCATAAGCCATCGTTTTTCAGATTATAAAGGGAGAGAGAAATGAAACTTAATGGAACTTGTGGAGCAGTAGAAACTCATGTGCAGCTCACCATATAATCATGAAGTAAGATGTCAATTCATTCCATTCGTGAATGTTCTGCCTTGTTTTAGGTTCTTATGTGGACAGTCAGTGATCAGCAATTTAAGACAATGTCCTTTGTGCTTCGCTATTGTATTTTTATCATCTGTAATTAAGATGTAGTCCACATCAGTATCATTCTATGATAATTTGTTTATATACATATGTAAATAATGTATCCATGTTTTTGATGCTAGCATACTTCATGATAAAATATCATTATAATCATAAGAAACAGTTTGCTAAGTTATGTAAGCACTGACAAGATTGCAGTGGCTATTAGTCCAAGTTAGAGAATGTTTGTGCAAACTGAATACCCAACATATGGTTACAAATGCCAAATTTCTGACACTAAGTAGAGGAATATCACAAAAAGTCTTGAAATTTTCACATTTCTTACCTTTAGCAAATCATTCATTCATTGTGTTTATATTTTAAAAGAGGACATAACCAGCTATTTGTCAGCAATTAGAAACAACAAAAAACATTTAGGCATTAAAAATGTTAGAATCTATTTTCAATAAAATTACATATTTAATTTAAAACAATTGAAAATGCTTTAGTCATGTGGCCAACTTAAGACCATAGCATGAGAAAAGTGAATCATATTCAATGTTAAATAATTTGAACATACTATATATTCCTCAGAGATATTAGATAATAATTACAATTGCTTTTGTTGGGTAGGTATGTAGAGGACTGACACATCTTTTTGTTCTCATTCCTAACAACAGGTCATTTAACTTAATCCAAGTTACTATTATTCCCTAGAATAGACCAACATGTACACAATCACATTCCTGGTGGCACTGAAGTTTATTGGATCTCTTTCAGTCTTGTGTTGAACAATTACTCAGTTGGTCACATGTGATAATGAGAAAATCTTATCTATGAACTTAGATTACTTCTTCTGTCTTGCAACTACACAATTTGAAAAGTCTCTGAGTAGTAATCTGCTACCACTATAAATAATTTTGATCAAACATTTATAGATATTTAAGAGGTGTTCAATAGTCATTGCAGAAAGATCACCCAGAAAAACATGTTACATATATGTTAATTAAATGACCTAAGTAAATTTTCTGATAATAAAAACAGGGCAAAGCAGATTTAAAATAAAAGGATACATAACAATTTACATTTCTTGTATTCTCTCTTTATTAGCAAATTTCCACTATTTTCTTAATACCTAAATACCATGTTTTAATGTTGGGATTATAGAATTCCAAACACTGAGTATAATTAATTCTACATATAAATATATAGCATAGAATACATAATTTCTTCTTATTATTGATATTTATTGATATTTGTTTTTAATGAGCCTTATGTTTTATTCCTGAAGGTTCCTGAATAATTAGAATCCAGGTATACTTTCATGTATATTCACAAATATTTCAAGTTACAACACCTAATCTTTTTAATTAAAGGCATAGCTTTACACTTGTTCTTGTGCTTTTGTTCCCTCCTTTACATCTTGATCTTCTCTCTATATTTTTCTTTCTTACTTTTTTTCTCACACTAGGTATCTCTGTCTCAGAATACATAAACAATTTCTTCAAATAACGTCATCTCTGCCTGTTGAATTAGTGTAGGATCATTATCAGGTTGAATACCTGTACTCCTGCACTCAGGATTTTGATGCAGAAAACATGTATTTAAGGCAATTATATGCAAATACTGAGAACATGTCAATATAAGAAGAAAAGCATAATTAATTCATTATTTGGTATATTTACACAAACTTCCATTGTTTATATATATACTGCATTTTAATTTTCTATTAAAGGGCATGTAGGCATTTCTAGGGAAATATTAAAATAATTGGAGTAAAATTAGAGCCTTATAAATTGTGTCCAGCTTATGAAACTAAAAAATAGGAATGAGACAGCTATATCAGGGTCCCTTCATCAAAATCTTGCTGGCATGTGCAATAGTGTTTAGGTTTGGTGGCTGATTATGGGATGGGTCTCCAGGTGGGGTAGTCTCTGGATAGTCCATTCTTTCATCTTAGCTCCAAACTTTGTCTCTGTTACTCCTTTCATGGGTATTTTGTTGCCTATTCTAGGGAGTGGGTGGGTAGGGGAACAGGGCAGGGGTAGGGTATAGGGAACTTTTGGGATAGTACTTGAAATGTAAATAAAGAAAATATCTAATAAAAGAAAAAAATCTTTAAAAAATAAATGTATTAAATGAAAAAAAGAATGGGAATATGCAGAAAAGCTTTAGCTGCCCATGTTCTAAGTGAATATGTCAGTTATGTCTTTTTCTAGTGCTGAGAAAAATACAAAGTATAATAAAACAAGACAAATGTAATCAAGACTTCTAAAATAATCATTGATGAAATTATCTTATGATGGTAAAGTTCATAACTGAAATATTTTTGAAGGTAATTAGAGAAGAAAACAAGGATTTTTGTAGATTACTACAGGGAATAAATCATGCTGATTTTAAGCATTTAAAATGAAACCAAAAGGACCTGTAGAGCTATATCTTTGTCTCCTTTAAAAATTAGAATTAAGACTCACTTTTGTATTGACATGTACATTGATGCTTTCCCTAATGCCAGTGTTACATCAACAGGTTTTAATGCTTTCCTAGTATGCTCTAGTGCTTACTGATTATGCTGCATAATGACATGACTGTGATAAAATATTCCACACCGATGAGCAGCAAATCAAAGAGATAACACATGTAGGAGTATAAGAGAGTGTTTGGAGAAAGGAAAAAAAATGTAAAATAAATGTGATAATTGAATCACATTTCAAAAAGCCCACATTAACTTTTAGAGGCATTGTAATTTTATAAAAATCTGTGAAAAAAAATTGCTTGATGGTTTATATTCTGTTTTCTTGACAAGTTTTGTATACACTTCTTTTAAGAAAACTGCTTTTTCTGTATTAATTCCAGCATTTTTACTACTGCTCCATTTTTATTTGCACCTATTATAATTAGTTTTATATAACCTGCCTCATATACTGTGTTATTTTTAGTGGACATGTTTTGTTTGCCTTATACTCTGCATCTGAATTCACCAAAGTCATCAGGATAAACTTTTAGGTAAATATTGGTTTAAATTTTTTGCACGGTACTAACAGTAAGAAAACAGTTTTAAATTCAGTACAGTGGCAATGAACAATAAACTTCAAGTTTAACAACCAAATATGTATCACTAAATAAAATGGGAATATATCACACCTTTTCAGCTCACATTCACTAATTTTTCATCTAGTATGTGTGGATCCTGTTTATAGCCACAGACTGAAAGCATAGACAACTTTAAAGTAACTCACCAAAATAGAGTCTTTCCTGGTATCCATTTTTTAAATAATGTTTGATATAATTAATAAACTGCATGTGCAGTTTACATCAAAATTTAAAAGCTTTTATAAATATCACAACTACAATAGCAATTAATCAGTGAAATAGAATTCAATAGAGTACACAAATACTAATATTTTAGCAACTGAAAACTATTTGTGAAGAACAAAAAGGAGTCATGCAGATGACTGAAACCTGAAATTTTATTTCATTATATTGTTCATTGTTTATCCTGTAACTGCTTGACACTGGGGGCATAAACCCAAAGGAATCCAAATTGCGTGTTGTCATGAAATATGTAGAAATAATTATAGGAAATCTCCACTCTGTTACTGAAAATATAATTTCCTCTTAATAATCATTACTAACCTCATATTTTAAAGTCAAGAAAACAAAATTACATATGTAATATTTATTCTAATGTATTAACAAAATTGAATTTTATACGGTTTTGTATTACATGAAACTGGTACATGATTGAGAAGACATAAGTTATATAAAAACATGGAACTCTTCTCCAAAAGACTTATTAACTAAAAATTTGATATTAAGTATGCATTCAATTAAAGCGTCATTGATTCAGAAAACTTTGTCACAATCATTCTATATATCCATTTATGCTAATCAGAACAAGAAATGAGGTACAATAGTTCTGTTTTTAGTATTCATATTGTTTATCTTCCATGGAAAACTTCTGATTAAAAGTCAAGAGAGGCTCCAGTCAGGAAAACAGACTAACACCACAGGCCCTCTATTGTTCCAAATCCAATAGAGCAGTCTCAGCACTAACTCTGCAGCAGAGTACCTTTAGCAGCCCCTTCTCACCTCATCTCTGGCCAATCACACAGATTTTTCCTCCTTACATTCCTACCCCTAGTTGAAGTTTTGTCCTACCCCCAAACTCCATCAGTCACTCCCTGCTAACATATAGGCCACTCCAGTTAGGCACATGGAGAATAGCCTTGAACTCACTAGCTCAAGAAAGACTTGATGAATAGAACTCGATTAGCACAGGAACTAACATAAACAGTTAATAAATATAATTTCTTAAAACTGAGAATCTTGTGCAAGGCAAAGGACATTGTCACTCAGACTAAGTTTCAGCCCACAGAATTGAAAATATTTTACCATTTACAAAATAATAAAAGGCTAATATAAAAAATATGTGGCCACGCAGTGGTGGCGCATACCTGTAATCCCAACACTTGGGAGTCAGAGGCAGGTGGATTTCTGAGTTTGAGGCCAGCCTGGTCTACAGAGTGAGTTCCAGGATAGCCAGGACTGTACAGAGAAACCCTGTCTTGAAAAACCAAAAAGAAAAAAAAAATATGTGAATAGCTCAATAACAAGATATGAAAATCAAATAACTCAATTAAAATTGTGGCACATATCAAAATAGAGAATTCTGTTTACATGATCTTACATTTAATGTTCAGATATCTAATGCCAATAACAAAAATGATAACTCATGCTGCCAAAGACATCGAATAAGTAAAATACTCATCCTTTGCTTGTGGGAGGGGAAACATGAAGAGCCACTATGAAAATTAGTATGTTGGTTACTTAGAGGGATGTGAATCAATCACAATACGATCCAGATATACTACTCTTGGGCATACAAGAGTAAATATACTCTTAAGTACATTCCCAAGAGGACACATTATACTACCACAAGGCGATTTGTTCAGCTATGTTTATTTAGACTATATTTATGTAGCCAAAATTGGAATAACGTTATCTCTCACCAGAAGAGTGGATAAAGAAAATGTACACTTACAAAATTGGGCATTACTCTGTTCTTAAAAAACAAATGACATCATAAAATTTGAAGATAAATGGATAGAATAAGGAAAAGCCCACCCTGAGTGAGGTAACTCAGTCCCAGAAATATAAATAGTATATATATGTATATATTCCATTATATGTGTTTATTAGCCCTTGAGTATATGCTAAACAAGGTACAATTTGTGGACCCAGAGATGTTAGTATAGATAAAGAAGTACATGAATATATGTATCACCCTTGGTGGAGATGTAGGGCAGATTTAATGAGAGGACTATGAGTGGATGTGGGATTGGACTCAAAGTATCTGCTAGAGAGAAAAGGTAAACCTAGATAGAGAAGGTAATGCAGGAGGAGATGTCTATAACTGAGGAACATTTGGGGTTTAGTATGGAAACCAAGTATGCTGAAAATGACCTAAAATATATGAAAGAGATATTAATAAAGAATCTAAATAATGTGAAACAGTGTTCCAACTGGCCATCACTTGTCCACAAATAAAGCTACCAATAACAGGACTGTATTATACCTATTTGGTTAGCCAAAGGGATCCTACAGAAATGCTCAAACAATGTTGCCAGTAGATAGGTTGTTCACTACAAAATGACAGCAAGGCTCCATTGCTGTCAAGACTCACACAAATTATTGAATATTGAGAAGTTGGGGAGGTACCTACACAAAACTTATATATCTTCATTTAATTTCTTTTGTTCAGGACCATTATCTGCAGGATACAAAAAGAGAAACACATAGACATACCCAATTAAAAAATCCTTAGATCTATAGTAATGTCCTACCTGTAAATTATACTAGGTCAATGCTGACACAATGCTTGTGAATAACTAATCAATATCTGACTTGATTAAGTACCACTAACCTGGGTAGATCCTCTACCCAACACTGCTTGGGTTATCAAGAATCAGAGACTAGAGGTGTAGAGTAAAACCAAACACTACTGGTCATACAAAACTTCTAGTGATAATTCAGGTTTATTCATATGTCACTTTCTTATTCAGCTGTAATCAGAGAAGCTCCATCTAATCTCTTACCTGAGAGCACAGAGGACTCTGTAGAAGAGGAAGCAGAAAGTACGTAAAAGTGAGAAGGGATGGATGGCACCAGGCTCACACATCCATTAAAATCATATCTAAAGCAAAGATCGTAAGGACTCACAGAGACTGAAGCCATAAGCACGAGTCTGATCAGATCCAAACTAGGTCTTAACACACATATTTTTGCTTTCAGTTTAGTTTTTTTATGGAATCTCAAGTGTGTGCATGAGCAGATCTCTAATTCTTATGTCTGCTTTTAGGCTTTTTCTTTTTTACTTGCTTGCCTTATCTAACATCTATACGGTGGGTATTATTTTATCTTAATGTATTTTATTTTGTTGTGATTTCGCTGTTTTCTCTTAGATGCCTGTATTTTTAAGGAGAGAAAGAAATTGAACGGATTTGAATGGGAAGATAAGTAGGGAGGAACTAGGAAGAGCAGAGGGAGGAGGAACTACAACCAGAATAAACTGTATGAGAATAGAATCTCTTTTCAATAAAAGAAGGAGAAAAAGATAGTTAATCCATATTGCTTAAGGAAGTATGCTTTAGTTTCAGTATAGAGATACATAAATGAAGTTTGGACTTAGCTAGAAGAATCTTCCCTGGAGCGTAGCTTTCATATTGCTGGAAGGTGCTATTCAGTCTTCTGGAGAAGTCAGCCATGGATGCAACTTGCTATGATGTTTGTTATTTACAACACTATCTTCACAGATATATCATATCACAGATATATCATAGCAGCAGCATCAATGGTATAGGAGTAACCAAATATTTGCTGATTTCTTTTCAGATCTAGGCCACCCAGATATTTCTTCATGTCTATAGAGTAAATCTGGAAAACAAATAAATCAATGAAAATATAACAGGTGGTGTATCATAAGTCCTGGGTGAATATACTGCTATTATTAATCTAACTGAACATGCTGTCAAACTCTCTTCTATTTACATTTATTTGAGTAGATTTGTAGTGTTCTTGGTTAAGTTTGGAGCAGTTCTGTTTATAATTGTCAATGATTTGTAAACAGAATTATCGCTACAAATACATGAGAATTTAGGACTATTGAGTGCACAGCCCTAAACTTTTGTACAGCACACCCTTAAGGTCCCTCCTTTTTTTTAATGGAAATTGTAAGCATTGTGTAGAAATATGTGTCATCATATCATTAATCATTTCATTAACTTTTTCCTTCTCTGATCAGTTATGCTTGGTTCTACACTAGGCCTTTGAGACACCCAATTTCAGATTCTTTGGATACAGGCAGTAAGGGACATGGCGTCCTCTTATCATTTGAGCCTAAAGTTATACCTTGCATTAATTGGCCATTCTGACAAGCTCTGATTCTCCATTGCCCCAACACATCTTGGAAGCAGGGCAAGTAGTGGGTTGACAATTTTCTGTCTTAAGGTAGCAGAGGGCAAATAACTTCAGCAAGACTTGGTCTTTTAAAATATTTATGATTGCTGTATAGTAATAAGACATTCATCTATCTAAGTCTAAGTTACTTTGCTACAGTACCTAACCTGTAAGAGTCCCTTTAAGGCCAGAAACAGCATACTCTGGCATTTAGCTCCTCATCATAAAACAGGAGGGTATTAAGTAAAGGATTATTTGCCAGAGCCTTTCCCATTTATCCACATGCCTCTTGCTTGTCAGGCTAGGGGGAAGTTTGTAGCAGTAAACTACTGAACCAGGAGAAGAGAATCAGTACATTCACAGAGGGAAAATGTTTTACATAAGCAAATAAGCATAAACTCACATAAAGTCATATACAGTTTCACACATACATGTTTATACATTTCCATTAAAACCAGTTGTGTCCAGCTCACCTATATAATTACATATTTATACACAGACACATACAGACACACACACACACACAAACACACACACACACACACACACAGACCTATAGTTACTTATGCATTTGAAGCAAAGGCCAAGACCCCAAGACCCAGTGCAGAAAGAGCTCATTCATTCTGGAAGAAAAATGAGATCAAAACTTTATTGCGTATATGCCACGCCCACTCTAGTGGTGATTCACAACAGGCCTGAAAACCTGGAACGAGTCCTGAGGAAAAGAATCTCAAGGAGATTCAGNCTCCTAGAGTCCTGGCATTTTCAATAATCTATATACACGAACCCTATCCGCATGCTAGTATGATATATGCTCTCTTTCAATATTATTAATGCCTTTAAAGATTAAACTTTTACCATAGGTGAAATTCCCTTAAAGCCAGTGTTCCTAAATCCTGATAATTCCTTAAATCCAGGAGCTAGGAAATCAGCAAGAAGGTTACCTGTTCATTAACATTCTAATTCACTTCTAGTAAAGACTGGTGAAACCTATTAAGCATCACAAAGAACAGAGCCAAGCCCAGGGCAAAGCTTAGAGTAGTANACCTGTGGAAGTTCAGTTCATATGCAAGTATTTACCAAGGCCTAGGAAATAGGGGGGATGTGGTATTGCATTATTCATGAGATCTGCCAGAGCAGAACTCCCCCCCAAAAAAACAGGTTCTTCCCCTAGGCCCAAAGGGACAACATAATCTAGGATTTACTGGGGGCCCCTGACAGTGGGGTTTAACTATTGACTAGCCTTGTACCTCTGGCTTCCTCCTCAAGCAGCCTGGTCCCACCTCCTGGTCTTTTGTTCTTTGTCTTGTGTCATTGTAACTGTGGATGTATCCTGCCCTGCTTCTCTTGTTTGTTCTGCATTAAAGATGTGATGCTCATTTTGATCAATGCATTCAGTTTTACACTCTCGTGTGAACTGCCTGTCACTCATTTGCTGAATCCTCACTTACCTGCAACCAAGAGACCCGTTCCCGTTCCCCACAGATCGGGGACCCAAAGTGAGCTCCAGTCTGTGGCACATATATAGAGAAAAAATTTTACCTTTTTACTGCTAAATGAATTAAACCAAAGTCTGTAAGAAGAAAGCTTTGTTCTCTTTATTAAGACTCAGCTTGCCTTCCTATTAAGAAAAGAGCTGTTCTGGACCATGGTAAGGAGAAGCCTGCCTGCTCTTTCTGCTCTCTTTGTGACTTCTTTTTTCCTCTTTCCCTTAGCACTGTTAGTTTTTTAAGTTCCCTATAGTTTCCAAGTTATTCCACTCTGCATTCCTATTCTATTATTTGTCTCTCCTCCTACTCTGATGTCACAATAATTCCCCTAATCTCAATACCATTCCTACCAGTGCCATGCCTTTACTTCTAAGTTTTTGAGTTCAGTTCTGTCTAAATTCTTCTGCAGCTCTGTCTAAAAAAAATTTCTCTTCAGTTCAGTGTTCTGTCTAAAAAAAAAATGTTCTCAGCTCAGTCCTGTTTCCTCCATTTGTCCTCAGCAATTATACATCTTACAGAATACATGATAACATGGCTAAAAGTTCATCACAAGTTTATACAGAAGTCTAAGTCATCAATCATATAAGAAGTTGACAACAGAGAATGTTTACATGCACATCCATTAGGAGTAATTAGCTGGCTAAACATTTATCACCTATCTCCTGCTCTGCAGGTTCATAGAGAGTTAAAAACATAACTCCTGTTACCAAGGTGTTAGTGAAGTTTTATATAGATAGACCCAGCCAACAATTGAAACATCTGGTCTAGCACCTTTAGCAAATCATTAGTCCCCTTTATATGTCCTTTGGTTAATGGTTTTACAATCTCATAGAATGAATTCTGAGTAGTAAATACCTGCTTGCTATCTCAAAAGCAATTAACTAATTACCGACATTAAAGACTGGCAATATTCTCAATCCAGTTTTGATTATCAGTTCCACTAAAAAGCACCTTAATAAATACTGATATAATTTTAGGAATTCTTATTGGATCATCATAAAGAATGAAGAAGTCATCCATTTGTCTATGTAGCATTACTACAACAGAGTACATATTTGTTGTTCTGCAAAGATATGCTCAAAAGGGTGAACTAGTATCCCATGATGGTTATATATGTTTAATAATAACAGGGAAAGAATATCAATGGCAGGAAACTTTCCTAAAATTAATTTATCTTGTGTCTTTTTTTATCGCAGGAAGATCACCTACTAGTTATTAGATACTCTTATGATAGGGTGATGGTTTGTGTATATTTGGACCAGGGAGTAGCACTGTTAGGAGTATAGCCTTGTTGGAATAGATGTGTCACTATGGGTGTGGGATTTAATACCCTAGTCCTAGCTGCCTAGAAGTCAATAATCTTCTAGGAGCTTTCAAATGAAGATGTAGAACTCACAGATCCTTCTGCTTTATGATTACCTGGATGCTTCCATGTTCCCACCTTGGTGATAATAGACTGAATCTATGAACCTATAAGCTAGTCTCAATTAAATATTGTGCTTATAGTAGTTGCCTAGGTGATGTAAAACCTTAACTAAGACTGGTAGCTCCTGACAGACTTACACTGAGATGTAGTAAGAACCACAAATGGTGTGTGTGTGTGTGTGTGTGTGTGTGTGTGTGTGTGCTTGAACTTAACACACATTTATTTAATTTTATCAACACCTAGTTCATCCTTCAGTAATGATATACTTTCAAGCATCTTATTTTATTTTCTATTTGCAATTACCTTTTATATTTAAGTTATTATGTTAGTGCTTTGAACTGATGGACCTTACCAAAGAATACTTAAGTTGAAATTTTAGACATATGTACTCAAGAAACAAAATAACATTAAATCATGTTTTAAGGATATCATTGTAAACAATAAAAAGTGATATTTAAGCAAAACTGGATATGGAGAAAAGTAAAGGAAAGCTTCATGAAAGAAACCATGGAGCAGGATGTGGTGGCTCATGCCTTTAGTCCAGCACTCAGGAGGCAGGGGCAGGCGAATTTCTGAGTTCAAGGCCAACCTGGTCTACAAGTGAGTTCCAGGACAGCGAGGGCTACACAGAAAAACAACGTCTCGAAAAACCAAACAAAAAAAAAAAAAAAAAAAAGAAAAAAGAAAGAAAGAAAGAAACCATGGAGTTGTTGATGGTCAATAATTTCATCATACAGAGTGATTTTGTTGTGTCTTTTTAACTCTTGATATTATTTTGTAGTTTATTCCTAACAATTTCAGTATCCCATAAAATTTGAACAATATTTATTTTATATAAATGTTTCTTTTATTTTCTCAGATGAAGTGATTAGATGAGAACTGTAACTGAGCTCTAAATGCATGGCTTAGGCTAATGCCAGAACATTTCCTTTTCTATCTTTAATATCCTTAGACTTAGGCCTGGGAGCTTCTAATGTAAAAATCTAATCTTACAAACTGACTGATTCCATTTCTCTTGGCTTCTGACTGAGGTGCTCTGCTTGGTCTCATACTAACCTTGTCAATGTTTTAATCTTCTGGCTCCTTCTCAGGCTCTAACTTTTTCTGTCTTCACTTTGTCTACCTTGTTCTCTTCAAGTTATTTATATCTTGTAAATATACACACTCTGCCATACACATACATCTTTTGTTCTTTCTAACTGTTCTTAAATAGTGGCATTTACTGTGATGTACTCATTAGTATTGGTTATATCCTATCTCTGACACTTTCTCCCAAATCTTTCATTTATCACTTTGTCTTCTCAATTCCTCAATTAGTTATCACTTTCAAGCATGACTGTTTCATTCTACAAACTAGTCTTACCTAGATTGTTTGGGGTTAAATATGTATAATAAGGATATGTCTGTGTTCCATCCAGAACATACTCTAATCCAAGGAGTGACTGCATTCTGTCAAGATAGTATGGACTAACAATGTCTTTGGATGTGATGCCTTGCCAGAGCAGCCACATTGGTGAATTATAATTTCTATACAATTTTATATTTGAGATTATAATATAATCGTATAACTTCTTTCTTCCCTTTCATACACCCAAAACATTCAGTATATCTCTATAAGCTCTCTTTCAAATTCATGTCTCTCTTTTATTAATTGTCATTACAGGTTTAGCTATATTGGTGTAGCTATATTCTCTAAACATATGCTGAGCAAGAGCAACAAGAAACATGCCAAAATGAATGTGGAGAGCCCGCATGGCCTCAACTCTACACATAGAACTGCAAGCACCTAAGGAATGTGGAGATTTGGAGGAATAATCTTACCAAGGGAATAGCATACTCATTAAACATCCAATACCAAATTTTCAGTACTGACAACATTTCTATAAATAACATTTACAGATACTAAGCAGTTTGTTTTAGAAGTATACATGTATATACATAATCTCCTTTAATTATTTTGCATCCTACTCTGTTATATATATCCTGCTTCCATCCCTTCTGCCCTTGTGCTCAGTCCATTCTGCTGGGGCAGACTCTTGGCTATTTTGCTCCAGTGAAAACACTATATCCAGACCCATCCCTGAGAAACTGCTTCATTCAGAGTACTTGGTAATAACCCCCTGGCAACCCATGATGTCCCAGAGCTACTGCAGGGAGACTAGTGGACTCAGGACCCATCACCCACACAAACACATGCCTTCCTGAATACCATTTCCCTTCCATACCTTCTGCCCTGTCCTTTCTGCTGGAACAGACTCTTGGCTAGTCTGATCCAGTGACGACACCACACCCTTACACATACTAGAGAATCTGCTGCACTCAGAGCAATTGAGAACCCACTGCACTCAGAGCTATTGAGGACCCGCTGCACTCAGAGACGTAGGGGATTTGCTGTACCCAGAGCAGTTGAGAATCCACTACACCCAGTGTAGGTGAGGATTAGGTGCACTCAGAGCAGTTGGACAACAGCTTAAGTGCTCCATTGAAGACTCAACAGTCTTAAGACTTCCCTGGAGATCTGATGCAGCCAGGGCAACAGATCATCTGCTTCTGTGCCCCTGTGAAGAGTTCCTAGTTGGAAATCCCTACAGTTGGTCTGCTACAGGAAATACTTCATGCCTACCAGGAGACATGAAGAAACCCAAGAACAAAAGAAGGCAGACTTCAGAGAGTCACCCAGACCAACAAACACAAGGGATATTGAGATGGTGAAAGGCAAGCACAAGACCATAAGCAATTGAAGCCAATATATGTGGGCATCATCAGAAACCAGTTCTCCTACCATAGGAAGCCATGAATAAAACAACCTGAAAATCATGGATCTGTCCTGAAATCCTATCTCATGAAGGTAATAGAGTCCATTAAGGAGGATATCAGTAACTCATTGAAAGAAATACAAGAAAATGCAGGCAAACAGGTGAAGGAATTGAATAAAGTGATGCAAGATCTAAAAGTGGAAGTAGAAAAAATGAAGAAACCACAAATGGAGGCAAACCTGGAAATGAAAAACCTAGGAAAAGGGTCAGGAATTACAGATGTAAGTATCACCAACAGAATACAATGGATAGAAGAGAGAATTTCACATGTAGAAGATACCATAGGAAAAAAACTCACACACACATTTACAGACACTTGAACTTTGACAAAGAAGCCAAAAATATACAGTAGAAAAAAAAAAAAAAAAAGAAAGCTTCCATAATAAATGGTGCTGATCTACCTGGCTGTCTGTATGTAGAAAAATAAAAATGACCCATATTTGTCATCTCGCACAAAGCTCAAGTACAAGTCCATGAAGGACCTCAACATAAAATAAGATACAATCAAGGGAATAGAAGATAAAGTGGGAAAGAGCCTCAAACTTACTGTCACAGGGGGAAATTTCCTAAAAAGAACTCCAATGGCTCAGGTTCTAAGATCAGGAATTGACAAATGGGACCTCATGAAACTGGAAAGCTGCTGTAAGGAAAAGTACAGAATCAATAAGACAAATCAGCAACATAAAAATTTGGCAAATATCTTCACTAACCCTACATCAATAGAGGGTTAATATGCAAAATATGTAAAGAACTCAAAAAACCAAACAACCCTGTTGGGGTCTCTCACCTCCACTGACCACTCTCCCTCTAAACATTGTATTGCGCCCCCTGCAGACACTCTAAGAGTTGCTCCCGTATCTCCCGGAATACAGTGTCCTCAGACCGCCCTTCGTCGTCGTTGTCATCACCGCCCACTGTCACCACCCACTGTTGTCGCCCGGACCAACCACTGACGTCGTCACTGCCCACTCATTTGGACCTGCCTTCTGGACACAGCTCCGCTCATGAGAGACGTAGATGGACATGGGAGAGGGTTAAGAGTTCTCCCGTGTCCAATTAATAAATAATGTTCNGATCGGCACAAACCGCCANGGCATTTGTTTNNTCCTTGCAGCTCATNCNNATNTTAGGATGTTTAGCCCTTCAGTACGAACCCAGTCCAAGGTGTTTTCTGCCCATGCAGATACGGCTCCAGTGGTGTGACGCAGAAATACACACAACCCAATAAAAAAATGGGGTATAGAAGTAAACTGAGAATTCACAGCAGAGTCATCTTGAGTGGCTGAGAAGCACCTAAAGAAATGTTCGAAGTCCTTACTTATCAGAGCAATGCAAATAAAAACGACCCTGAGATTCCACTTTACACCAATCACAATGGCTAAGATAAAAAAACCACAGGTAACAACACATGTTGGAGAGGTTGTGGAAAAGAGGAACACTCCTCCATTGCTGGTGGGATTGAAAGCTTGTACAACCACTCTGGAAATCAATCTGGAGGTTCTTCAGAAGATTGGAAGTAGATCTACCTGAAGACCCAGCTATACCACTCCTGCAAATATACCCAAGAGATGACCCACCATACCACAGGGGCATGTCTTCCACTGTGTTCATAGCAGCCTTATTTGTGATAGCCAGAAGCTGGAAACAACCTAGAAGAAAGGATACAGAAAATGTGGTTCATTTATACAATGGAATATTTCCCAGCTTTTAAGAATGAGGGCATCCTGACTTGTGTAGGCAGATGGACAGACCTAGTAAATATCATCCTGAGTGAGGTAACTCAGACCCAAAAGAATATGCATGGCATGTACTCACCAATAAATAGATGTCACACACACACACAAAAAGTACAGACTATGCAAGATACAGTCCATAGAACTTAAAAAGGTCAACAAGCTGAAGTGCCCAAGAGAGGGCACCTCAGTCCCTGTTGGGAGGTAGAAGGAAGCAATCACAAGTGTTAGGGAGTGAGGGAACTGGGAGAGAAAATGCATGGGGTGGGAGGAGGTAGTCAGGGGAGCTAGTCTGGTATTGGGTGAGGGAAAAGTCCTGAGGGCCAGCAGAAAAATGGAAACAGGAAACCTCGGTACATAGGAGGTTGGGGGACCCTCCAGAAAGCACCAGAGACCAGGGAGGTGAGAAACACTCAGGAATCAAAGGGAGGGAACTTAGATGAAATGCCAGACAGTAGGGAGAGTGAATTTAGAGTCTACCTCCAACAGGAGAACAGGGCATCAAATGAGGGAGAGAGGGGCCATTCCACATTTACAACTCTGACCCATGACTGTTCCTGTCTGAAAGAATTGCAGGGATGGAAATGGAGAGGAGCCTGAGCAAAAGAAGGTCCAGGGACAGGCCCAATGTGGGATCCAGCTCAAGGGGAAGTACTAAGGCCTGGCAGTATTTTGAGGCTATGGAGTGCTCACAAAAGGGACCTAGCATGACTGTACTCTGGATGACCCAGCAAACAGCTGAAAGAGTCAGATGCAGATATTTGCACCCAGCCAATGGACAAAAGCAAATGAGTGCTGTTGTTGAATTAGGGAAGGGTGCAGGAAGCTGAGGAGAAGAGCAGCAGTCTCAATTAATCTGGATGCCATAGATCTCTCAAACACTGGACCACCAAACAGACAGCATACAGTAGCTGATATGAGGCCCCAGCAGTCATACAAGCAGAGCACTGCAGCATCTGTGTTCATTCAGAGATGATGCACCTAACCCTCAGGTCTGGGGGCTCCAGGGAGTTTAGAGTCATTTAGGGTAGGGGGTGGGGTCATCCACGTGGAGACAGGCATGTGTTGTGGAATAGTCAGAAGGTGGACAAGTAGGAGGTGAATAAAATATTAATTAATTTTAAAAAGTATAACTCCATTGCACATTAAGTTTACTAGGAAATGTATTAACCATGAAATATACAGCCCCAAAATATGCAAAATTAAATGTCAATAACCATATCTTAAACTTAGTATAATAAAAAAAGACAAACCAATAACTGAACACAATTGTTACAGTAGAAATGATTGGGAAATTTTGATTTTAAGAAATTTATATATTAGTATGAGGTATATATAAAACACTTTTTAGAAGATATACTGCACCTACTTGCAACAATCTGTTAGGACAAACATAAAATCTATCAAATTTAAAGCAAAGAAATGAATTTACGTATTATAGGTATAATTTTCCAGAAAGAAAATTTATTTGAGATAAGTATGTGTGATATTGTTTAGAACTAAGTTTTTCTGGCACAGCCATTTTCTAGGGGAATGTAGTAAGTCATGAAACCAACATAGTTCTTTGAGAAAGTATCAGCAAAGTTTAGCCACATACATGGATCATTGATAGGATGCCCTTTACTTTCAGTTTGAGTCTCTGTGTGTTATATTCTTGTTAGTGTATCCCCTCAGAAAGTCCTGAATGTACTATGCCCTGCTCTCAAGGAAGTAACCTTATTAGATCCTACTTGGGAGTCTTCTCTGGGCTGTGGAGATTGTAATATGCCCCTAAGCAAATATATGAAACTATATGATTAGAATAGTTTGGACTCAAAATAGGCTGACAACATTCAGCAGGACAGGAGAAATGACAGCAGGTCAGAGCACAGAACTCCCTTTAAGGTGTATTTTGAATTTCTTAAATTATAACCTATAAGATAATGAACGTACACACTAAGTCCCTACTAAGAACTCAGCATCGAAAGTTAGAATGACTAAGATAATATAATAACATGTAGAGTTGGTGGAAGAATGATATAAATAATGCAAGAATAAAGCATTAAGATTTTCCATTTTTAGAATAATTGGTTGAGACAGTGTTGCTGTAATGTTAATTAATGTAGAAAAACCAATTCATTATTAAACAAGTTCTTATAAAATTATAAATCACAGCTACAATTGTTCTAAACATGATCTCAGTCTTAAGCAGTTTTGAAAGTGATATTATTGCCCATTAAATGTTTAAAATTTATTGTTTAAGGCAGAGTGAGTCAACATGACTGACTCAGATTCTATCTATTTTCTGTTTAAGCATCTTGAAACTACTAACGACAGCCAGCCTGAAAACATACTGTCATATTCTTGCTTGCTTGCTTAAGCTAAAATGATTTGTAAAATTTTAGAAATAAGTGTATGAGGTTGATGATAATAAAATCTTTCTACCTGTGCTTAACCTGTAATCCTGAGCCTATTAGGAAAGCAAGTGTGCCTAGGACATAATGGTAGGATCTGTATCTCTTGAAACCATGAATTTTTTTTTGAATTTGTATAAATAATGACAGTTTTTGATTGCTAGTCAGTCAAAGTGGAAAAAAATCATCCTAATACTTCCCTTCCCTGTATCTTTATGCCTTTTCTGGAGCTAGTTCATGGCAAGAGGCCACAAAATTTTTGTTTTCAGTTTTCGCAGGGCCTCTTTCAAACTCTTGTTTCTCAGTCTGGAAATCAGTGGATCCAGCATGGGCATCACTAGGCTGTAAAACAATGAACTCTTTTTGTCTTGATCTAAAGAATAATAAGAACTTGATTGGAAGTACATGAATGTTATTGTTCCCTGAAAAACTCCATCATCTGTAAAAATCTTGAATCACCCTGCAGAAGTGAAAAGCTTATATAATAGATGGTGATCAGGACAATAGAACCAAAAAAAAAAAAAAAAAAAAAAAAAAAAGTAAAGAAATCCAGTTCTTTGATTGAATGTTGGAAGAAGAATGGAGGGAAGATGGAGGTAAATCAAAGGGAAAAAAAAAGCTTAATTTCATCAGTCCAACAGGAAGCATGCAAAATGCCAATGTTGTGTATATCATAGCAGCTACAATATCCACCAAGTAAAGAATAGGCAGGAGTTGGTAGAACACATTACTGTAAATGTCTATTACATATGAAAAGGGTTGCTGACTGCCATGGATTAATTAAATGCTATCATTTTCAGCAGTATTACACTCCACATCTGTAAAGATGAGGAAGATGAAGAAATGCTGATCACAGCCAAGAAAATGAATTGAATTGCTGTTCCTGGCAAGCAGGTCTACAACCAAATTTAATGCTAACTGCTGTTGAGTAGTAAACATCAGAGGGAGAGAGGTGACTGAGGAAGACATATACTGACATGTGAATCTGATTCTGATCAAAGTATTCATTCCAAAACTTTCCTTTTTAAAAATTTAATAATTTTATTAATTTACATTTCAAACAATATCTGCTTTCCCAGTTTCCCTTCCACAAACCCCCCAATCCCATCCATCCTCCCCTTGGCCTCTGTGAGGGTGCTTTTCCACATACTCTTTCAATCCTGACTCACAACTCTAGCATATCCCTAAGCTGGGGCATCAAAGCATCAGGACCAAGGCCTTCCCCTCCCATTGATGCCAGATAAGGCCATTCTCTGATGGAAATGAGGAAAAATGTAGTAAATTAATCATAATTACTGTTATTTCCTAAGAAATGGACTCAGTGGCTGAACAATTCCCAACTGGATCCTTTTTTTTTTCTATAAACTGCATCCAGATATGCAAGATAATGATAAATTTGACTTTATTTTTGTTTGTTTGATTATTATGTAGTATAATAATATTAATTTCTATGGTTGTTTTCAGAAACATACCCTATGGTATTTAAAAGAGACATTAACATTAAATATGTCTAATGAAAGTTGACACAGTGTGTTCCTACAAAGTACGCAATTCAGCAAACAAATTCATCTAGCCCAGTTATCCATCGTTGCATATTGTTGAGCTAGTCTCTGGGTCCAATTTCAAAATGACTTGAAAAGAATTAATATTTTCCAGAAAATCCAAAAGATAGAAGACTAAAAATTTCCTTGTTTGATAAAACATTGATTTATTGACTAACTAAGGAAATGTTAATATTAGAACTGCTGGTAATATTGCATATAAATTAATAAACAAAAATAGGCTAATAAATTTAGTATAAAAGTTTTACCAAAAAGTCAAATATGAATTAAAGTTACCTATTACTTGTTGCCACTGTTTGACAGAAATTTTATAATTCCATCATAAACTCCATTTTATTCAGAAAAGTGAAAAAATAAATGTCATAGAAAAAGTAGAAGGCTGAATATAGAGCACAGAGAGTGAAAAACTTAACCCAGAAATGTAAGGACTAGAGATAGCCTAGGCTTCATGTAATGTCAGACATGTGTGCTTGACAACATATTATCTCAGCCCTGAAGAGGATTAGCCAGAATCCTCTGGAAAAGGACAGTGGTTCTAGGGAAAACAGTGAGCCTTGTGTTCAGTGACAAACTCTGCTTAATGTATCATGGGGAATGGCTATTTCTATCCTACACATACATACACATGCACTTATAAATATTTGTATACCATATACATAACAATATATATGCATACATATTTATGTAACAGAAGTAACAACAAAAGGTTGGTATATATGGTAGAATGTCATTAAGTTTAAGCTGGGCATTTTCAAAATGAAATGAAGATTGGTAGACCAAAGTAATATCTCTGAGACACATAGGGTTGAATTTCTTATGTTGTTTTTATTTATTTATGTGTAGATGTTAGAGGATGTCTTTCTGTGTGTTTTTTTAAAAAGTAGAATATGGTGATGAGCTATCACTTACTTTTTATCAAGTTAAATGAAGTATATTTTTCAAAAGCCAGAATTAAGAAACATTCATGTTTTTGGATTAACTGTTGACAATGAATAAAATAAGTAAAATTTAAAGTCATGTTTTTGGATTAACTGTTGACAATGAATAAAACAAATAAAATTTAAAGTTCCATGTACTGAATCACTTTTTAGTAACTTTAAAATGAAAAAAAATCTGAGAACACTAGCTAAAAGGCAAATAGGAAAAAACTCTACAGAGTTTACACACAAAAAAGTGATGTCATGAAAATTCACACAATTTTGACAAGAAAATATCCTTGTCATTACATCATAGATTTCATTTAACTGAGTAGACAAGTATGAAATTAACTTCCATATCATTTAATAATGATCTCTTGTTTTAAAATGAAAGTAGTTGTATTTTCCTGTATGACTTTAACATAATCATCAAGAAACAAACAGGAGATTTGTCTTTCTCTTGTTATCAGTGGTATGTAAATTTATGTAGATGATGTTTTATTCCTCCAGTGACATTTGGGACTTTCATCTGATAAGCCTATGCCTTGACTCCTCTGTGGTATTCTTCATTGTTTAAATTCCTAGTAGGGGCCAGGCAGTGATGGTGCATGCCTTTAATCCCAGCATTTGTGAGGCAGAGGCAGGCAGATTTCTGAGTTCAAGGGCAGCCTGTTCTACAGAGTGAGTTCCAGGACTGCCAGGGCTACACAGAGAAGCCCTGTCTCAGAAAAAACAACAAAAAAAAAAAAAACAGTAAATTCCTGGTTGGGAATATCTTACTGAAAATACTGCAATAAGTTAGTAAATCTTTACATTTTATTTTATTTATTCACCTTTTCAAACTGACTTAATTAGAATCATTGCTACTTCTATCACAGGTCCAAACGTACATATACATGCTGTAATCCCCTAGCATGAAAACAAAGTAGCAGTTTTTTCAAATGTCCTTAATATTGTAATGGGCTCTCCAGGTAGTAAATTCATAAAGACAGAATGCAGTGCATATGTAAATAATCTATACTTTATCATTTTAAATGTAAAAATAATGAAGTATAGCCTATGAAAAACATTTTATTCTTTGTTTAGTCTCTCCAGTAGCAAGAAAAAAGGAAGAGATAATATACAGAAAGTTTCATAATTTACCCTACCAACAGAATCTGACAGTATTATAATACTCATATCCATTTACTGATGGACATGAAAGAATAATATACTTTCTAGAACTGGTGATGTGTGCATGAGAACATGATCATCATCTCTGATGTATTCAGAAGAATATTATTTGTTAGTTAATGTTATGGTTATAACTTCACCAGATGGAGTTTCAAATGTGTCAATTAACAGACATCATGCTTACAACCAGATCATCTTGTTGAAAGTGGCATTAACATTTTAAGTAACTTATCTACTTCTCAGCCAATTCACCTAAAATTATGTGTCACATGCAGATCAAGTAGATTTTTAAATGCTGCAATAGAAAGAAAGATAGGTCTTTTCAGATGATTTTGAGAATTGCTCTTATCATGTCTTTGAAGAATTTTGTAGGGATTTTGATGGGGATTGAATTCAATCTGTAGATTGCCTTTGGTAAGATGGCCATTTTTGCTATGTTAATTCTTCCAATCTATGAGCATTTAAGAGCTCTCCATTTTCTGAAATCTTCTTTGATTTCTTTCTTGAGAGACTTGAAGTTGTCATACAGATCTTTCACTTGTTTGGTTAGAGTTACTCCAAAATATTTTATATTATTTATGGCTATTTTGAAGAGAGTTGTTTCCCTATTTCTCAGCATTGGTATAAAGGAGGGCTTTTTTGAAATTTATTTGAGTTAATTTTATATCCAGACACTTTGCTGAAATTGTTTATTCACTGGAGATGTTCTCTGGTAGAGTTTTAGGGGCTGTTTATATATACTATCATATCATCTGCAAATAGTGATACCTTTATTTCTTCTTTGCCAATTTGTTTCCTCTTGATTTCTTTTTGTGTCTTACTGTTCTAGCTAACACTTTGAGTACTATATTGAATAGATATGGGGAGAGTGGGCAGCCTTTTCTTATCCTTGATTTTAGTGTGATTGCTTCAAGTATCTCTCTATTTAATTTGATATTGGCTGTTGATCTGCTGTATATTAATTTTATTATGTTTAGGTATGGACCTTGAATTCCTGATTCCTCTAATACTTTGAAAATGAAGGGTTCCTGTATTTTTTCATATGTCTTTAGTGTATACTGCATATTTTTACTTCCCTCAGTCCTTAGGAAGTTATAAAATATTTCTGATTCTTTGGAATTTGTTTTTATTAAAAAGTATAATAT
The DNA here is from genome assembly GCF_900095145.1 of Mus pahari. Classification (NCBI taxonomy): domain Eukaryota; kingdom Metazoa; phylum Chordata; class Mammalia; order Rodentia; family Muridae; genus Mus; species Mus pahari. Next base: position 30,874 of record NW_018391665.1, read on the forward strand.
ATAGTATAAAATATTAGTGTAGTTAAATGTATATATTTGTAAATAATACATACTTATATAATATATATTTATATATAATGTTATTGAATTTAAATGTATTTATTTGTATATAATATAGCATCATTTGTATATAACATCAGATACAATACGTTTTATATTATACAATGCACTTGTTAGTTTTTCACATACTATAGACTGAACAACTACTGAGTTATTGGACTTTTATGTTGGTAGACCTTCACTGTTCAAATATCTGGACCATATATATATATAAACATTCTCTGCTATTATAGAACCCTGAGTAATTCAAAGTGGAAAGTCAGTACAGAAGAAACCATATGGATGAGGAATAAATAACACTAAAGAGGTCTAAAAAGTGAAAAGAAAGCTCATTTTATATTTACCTATATTCACATATTATATATAATATATCTTATATATGTATATTATATATATATATATATAAGACATGAGAAATCTCCATTTGAATAGTTGGTCAGGAGAGACTAGGAAGCTCCCAAGGCATTAAGCTATGGATGTTAACATGATTTCCATTAAGAGGTTGCAATAAATCACCTATTAGTACACTTTACACTTAAGACTCATGACTCGAAAAATTCTAGCTGCCTCTGATCCTATTTGCAATTAAGATTACTTGTGGCTACTCTAGGGGGAAAGAGTTCATTTTCCTGCACACACATGGGACAGCTCATAACCACCTGTAACTTTAGCTTAGGGAATCTGATATCCTCCTCAGATGCCTGTTAGGACCTCCACTCATATCATACAAACATATGCACACACACACACACACACACACACACAGAGAGAGAGAGAGAGAGAGAGAGAGAGAGAGAGAGAGAGAGAGAGAGAGAGACTGCTCTATATTTGTTCTTGAATTTATTTTAGATAGGACTAATTTTGGGTTAAAAGTTTTGTGGGATGGTTGGTGTCCTTAGCCCTCCACTGGGGGTTCTATCTGCCTACAGGAGGTGGCCTCCAGTTTCCATGTCACTAGTGTTAGGCATCTCAGCTAAGGTCATCTGCATTGATCCCTGGGAGTCCTCCTGTCCAGATTCTCAGGTACTTCACTGAATCACAGTTTTCCTTCCCCCCAATGCCTATCAGATCTTCCCTAGATCCCCAGTCATTCCCGTCTAAGCATTTTCTTTCTCTCTCATTTTAAAAAAGAAACAAACACAGAAATAATAAAGCAAACAAATAAGTCAGATTAAAACTTAATAAATAAAAAACAAAAGAAACATATATATGGTTGTTTAATAGCTTTTTCAGACATGTATAGCAAAGATTTTGAAGTTACTGTGTTCTTAATAAGAGATGAGGGAATTCTCTTTAATTACATTTATCTAATTTCAGTTCATGATTACAACCTGTTGGGATTCTCCAAGGTATGAATCCCTAATGTTGAGCAATTAGATGTTAGTACATAGAATGTGCATAATGCATAATTTCAAGGCCCAATCAAGAGCACCAATATGTAGCTGAAACTATAAAGATTTTGAAAAAAGAAAGGCACTTTATTGAATTGTTTGTGAAAATTTACTATTGTCAGTAAAGGAATACCATACTTGGCATATAGAACCATTTTAATTTTGAGCAATATTGTTCACACCACTTACAATGAATAGAAGGACATCATTTAAAATTGACTATAAAGATCATCTGTCTTTGCTTAATACTTTGCATTTGGGATATATTTTTGCTTTATTATTGTACACGTTTCATGTCGCAAAAATTTCGGAAGGATATGCTAATAGGAAATGAGAAAGAGTAATAAAGATGATGGTGATAAATAATCTCTGAAAACAACTTTATGAATTTTCTTATGCCCAGATTTTTTTCATAGTGTAATGTATATAATTGTTAATCCATTTCAACTTCTTCAGTAAATAAACTGAAGTACTGGTGTTAATTTTAAATGGTTTCAAAGCTCTGTATTAAACGATAAATAGTATAATACTAAATACAGTGCTTTATAAACTAAGTTGGAATATTATAACTACGACTGTTTCTCTAACAGCTAAAAACTAAACAATAATACTCTGCTTTCACAATGCTCACATTGATTCCATTTATTCCCCCATCCTAAAGTCAACTAACATGTCTCATAAGATTTTTTTCATTTCTCTTTCAATATATTTATCAATTCACTGACTTAAAAGGCAGACCACACCATGGCTATTGTGATTCCCTCCACTGTCCAAGTAACTAATCTCAACTAACTCAACAACTCCAAGGGGCGATCTTGGTATGTCTAGAGAGACGGGGGGGGGGGGGGGGGGAGGATATGCTACAACTCTTCTGTACCACTGGTATTGGTTACCTGTCTTGTTGTTCCTGAAAGATACACTTACAAAGGCACTTGGGTTAGGCTTTGTTTGAATCATACTTTCTAGGTTCAGTCTATGATGGTAGAAGTAGATTGAGTAAATGCTGGTTCTCATATCATTTCCTCTTTTTTAAAAACTGTATTACAACACCCCAGAGAATCCTATGGCCATCCTAGTTAACCTATATAATGCAATCCCTCAAAGTACTTGGTCAGAGGCTAACTTAATCTAGATGAGTCACAAGAGTACCTGGAGGCTTGTTGGTAATTAAAAGCAACTTCATTGTTACAACATAGAGCATTAATCCATGATCACTGACTTTCGACTTTAATAATCAGCACACTCATTTGGGGGCTGAGCCATAGAATTTTATTCAAATCATAACCTGCAAATAAATTTGGTCCAGATTCTTCAGGGATAGTTTTGATATTTACAAAAAAAAAAAAAAAAAAAAAAAAAAAAAAAACACCTATGATTAGGCAAAGGTGCTTTAAAGAAGGTCACACAGGCATATCAGAAGTTAGCTGATCAAGTTATCTAACTCTCAAATCATAAATTTCTATCAACACCAATGGCTACACTAGTCAATTCTTGATATAACAATTTAATCACTGAATATCCTTGAAGAATATATTTGTTTCTTTTTGTCAGCAAAAACTGGTGGCTGAATATTATCTTTGTGTTGTGTTAGGATCTATGTGTTTGTTAATATATTGTCATTTTAAGGGTGAAACTAGTAGAATGAAATTGATACCAAATTATTTTTCAAATTGAAGATAAATATAAAATAGTACTAAATTTTCAATTAATGATACATAACCTATAAATGCATAAACACCAATCGCAAGACACAGAGAATAACCTTGAATTTGTAAAGCATGGAAAATAGTCTTTTCATGATATATGGAGAGAAAATACAATACATAATACTAAATAGAATTTGACAACAGATTCTGGGCAATGGAACAAAGATCTGTTTCCTGACATTTAGGCTCTGAATTGAGCTTTTTCTTTGGATTTAGTTTTCTTTAATTGAGAAAATATTTTTAGAGAATATTTGGCTTGTTTTTATTCATCCTCCCCCTCACAAATCCTCCCTACCTCCCCACCCAGCCAGATCCTTCCTTTCTCAGTCTTTCTCTCTTTAGAAAAAAAAATGAACAAATGACTGAATCCTCTCTCCATCTCAGGATATATTTATTACATACATTGTCTTCAATAATTGTCAATGCCAATGCTCCAAAATCAGAAGTAAATATCTTTTAAAATATGCATTGCTTCATATAAAACATGTTTTAATATGGAAATTTAATATATGAACCTGACTTCCTATTCTACAATATAGTCATTCAGGCTATCTCAAGAATTCCACATTTCTCCAAAATTTATAGAGACCTGTAAGTGAAATGTCCATACAACAGGTTAGAAAGGCAGCAGGCTGTTACATGTCTATAAAGACAAATTGTACAGAAAAGAAAAATGAACTGAACATGGAGCTGGGTAATGATGGGTAAAATATAATACAGAAGAGGCAGTGACACTTCTGGTATCACATTTGAATGAGTGTCTAATCCACACATCAGCAGATTTCAGTCGTCCACAGAAGAGGAGAAGGAAGAACTATAGGAGCCAGAGGAGTCAAGGACACCAGAAGAACACAGCTCATAGAATTAACTAAACAAGGCTCATAGATCTCACAGAGAAAAAAGCAGCAAACAGGGGAGCCTGAGCGGTTAGCACTGGGTCCTCTGCATATATGTTACAGTTGTTAACCTGGTATTCCTTGGTCTTTATGCGACTCCTAGCAGTGAGAGTTGAGGTGTCTCTGAACCTTTTGTCTGTCCTTGGAATCTCTGCCTCTCCCAGCTCTAATATGAGAATTTGTGCTAAATTTTATTGTAACTTATTATGCCCTTTCACTTTTCTCTGAATGGAAGTGGAGGAAGAATGGATCTGGGAGAGAAGGGAGGAAGAACTTGAAGGAGTGAAGACAGAGAACACTATGGGAGACGTATTCTATGAAAGAAGAATAAAAAATATTTAATTACAAAATAACTTAATGAACATACAGTGATAAGATTATGAATGGTTTATTTGTGACTTAACAAATTCATCTAGTGAATTTTTAGGTTGTTCATTTTATTTTCATTTTGCTTTTTTTTGTTTGTTTTTGAGACAGAATTTCACTGTGTATTCTTGGTTGTCCTGGAACTTGCTCTGAAAATCAGGCTGACCATGAATTCGTGGAAATCCACCTTCCTATGGGAATTAAAGGCATGTATCAACAGCACCTAGCTACTGAATTATTAATAAATGATTTCTTCAATAATTAACTTAGCATGCTGCACATTTTAAATATACTATATATGATTTAACTTCGCTTTCTCTGTGTGGGTTCATGGACTTTTTTGCTGTAATTAGATAATCAAGGAATACATTTTTATTATACCTCTGTGTATGAAGTTTATTTTACTGAGGATATAGTTGAGGTGTAATAGTATGTATGTATAAAACCTAAATATACCTAATTTTTTTCATAAGAGAGGCACGGAAAAAAAGTGTGTTTACAAAGTAGGAACATGCTAAGTTTATATGAAAACAGAAACTTGACATCTCAAAAACTGTATTTTGTTATTGTGTTTTCACTGTAAATCTCTCCCCAAGATATAGTGCCCAACAGAAGCACTATGACTTTGGGAAAAAGTTCTAGTAATTGACAAAATAGGATATTTATAACACATGCAGCAGGCTTCATTGCCTTAATACAATATGAATTGTACTTTCTGAATTAAATACAAAGTGATTTATATTAATTGAACCTGCTGGTTAGTGCTAATAATGAGAGGAGATGCCTCAATAATTGACTATTAAGATGCTTAAGATACTGGAAATCAGCTGGAAATTTGAGGGATACGCTTTTTTTTTCTTTTTTAATTCTCTTTATGTCTTGATCTCTCTCCCACCTCCAGGTCCCACCTTCCACAATTCTTCTCTCATATCCTCCTACCCTTATCCTCTGAGAGAGTGGAAATCAGCAGTCCCAGGTGTCCCCCATTCTGAGTTCATGAAATCTCTACAAGGCTAGACACTTCTTCTCCCACTAAGACCAGGCATCCAAGTTTGGAGAACAGATTACACATACAATCAAAAACTTTAGGGATAGATGCTGCTTCATTTATATTGGGACCCGAATGAAGGCCTAGATGCACAACCTCCACATGTGATCAAGGGGCCTAGGTCTAGCCCAGGTATGCTCTTTTGTTGGTGGTCCAGTCTCTGAGAGAACCCAAGGGTCCAAGGTAGTTGACTATGTTGGTCTTCTTGTGGAGTTTCTATCCTCTTTGGGGGCCACTTTAACCCCTGTATGAAGATAAGATTTACATTGGTGATTTAAATCCTATCACTTAAATAGTTTTGGTAAGAAAAGAAATAAATAATATTTATTATATTTGGTCCATAAATGAAGTAGCTTCATATATAATTAACTTCTTTTTTATTAGATACTTTCTTTATTTACATTTCAAATGCTATCCCGAAAGTCCCCTATACCCTCTCCCCGCCCCTGCTCCCCTGCCCACCCTCCCACTTCTTGGCTCTGGCATTCCCCTGTACTGGGGCATATATAGTTTGAAGACCAAGGGGCCTCTCTTCCGAATAGGCCATCTTCTGCTACATATGCAGCTAGAGACACGAGCTCTGTGGGTACTGGTTAGTTCATATTGTTGTTCCACCTATAGGGTTCCCTTCATCTCCTTGGGTACTTTCTCTTGCTCCTCCATTGGGGACCCTGTGTTGCATCCAATAGCTGACAGTGAGAATCTGCTTCTGTGATTGCCAGGCACTGGCATAGCCTCACAAGAGACTGCTCTATCAGGATACCTTCAGCACCATGTTGCTGGCATGTGCGATAGTGTCTGGGTTTGGTGACTGATGATGGGATGGATACCCGGGTGGGGTAGTCTCTGGATAATACATCCTTTCATCTTAGCTCCAATTAACTTCTTAGTAATAGATTCAGGGAGAAAATACACAATCCAAGATACAAATTAATAATATCATTTTGTGTTATTAAATAATTGACTTATGTTCTTTTACAATAAAATGGAACAATTAATTGATATTACTTTGTCTCAACATTTAAATATAGTATATTATTATCTAAAATTGGTGAGAAATATAGACAGTAGTTTAGATTTATTGAATTTCTTAATATGAGATGATATTTTCATAATATAAAACACAAAACACATTGCTCTGTGATGAAAGATAAAAAAATTAAAAGATAAAGCAAAAGTAAAAGTTACACAACAGAGCACTGCGACAACTTGTGATTTATGAGCACAAGAGTATGTATTCCTGAAAGATAACTATTATCTGCATGTACCAACCTCATATTAAAAAGTAATTTAAGTAATGAATTGTGTTTTAAAATTATAAATCCTAACATCCAGAGTGTCTAGAAGTTTCTAAATATTCCGTTTGAAACTGCTTATACTTAATTAGTCAAATTACACAATATTTATATAAAACATAGAGAATGTAAGTCCATTTGAACTTAGAAAATTACCACAGTCAATCACCCTTCTCACCTCTCTTTGCCTCTCACAATGTTTAAGTTGCAACGTGTGCCTCTTCCCGTGTCTCAGCACTTCACACACACACACACACACACACACACACACACACACACANCACACACACACACACACACACACACACACACACAAACACACACACACACACACACACACACATACCCTACAGTAATCATAATTATGTCAAGTGAGAGTGCAGTTTTGAGTTGATCAATCTCCTGACTGTGTCCTTCACATCTTTATTTCTAAGGCTATAGATAAGAGGGTTCAACATGGGGATCATGATTGTGTAAAGAGCAGTGGCCACTTTGACAAAGAGCCGGGAGCTGTTTGAGTTTGGAATACAGTATAGGAGGAGTAAGATCCCATGGAAAATTGTTATGGCAGTCAAGTGGGAAGTACAAGTGGAGAAGGCTTTTCTCAGTCCTCCTTTGGAAGGCATCTTTATAATAGTGACAACTATGAACACATATGAGGCTAAAGTGATCAGGACACTAGAAAATTCACTAGCTATAGATATGATTAAGCATATCAACTGGCTAAAGGAGGAGTCAGAGCAAGACACAGAGATGACAGCAGAGTATTCACAACCGAAGTGATTGATGATGCCATTTTCATAATAACAGAGTTGCAAAAGAGTATATAGAATTATCAAAGTACATAGTCCACCAATCATGTATGTCCCGGCTACTAGCAAAGCACAGAATTGTATAGGCATCACAACTGTATAGAGTAAGGGATTACAAACGGCCACAAACCTGTCATAGGCCATCACTGCTAACATGAACATTTCTGTAATCACGAATGTACAAATAAAGAAAAATTGTATCATGCATCCTTTGAATGAAATGGTCCTATCTTCCATGATCAATATCTGTAAAAGTTTGGGTGTAAATACACTAGAATAACATATATCCAAAAATGATAGGTGGCTAAGAAAAAAGTACATGGGAGTGTGAAGTTTGGGATTGACCTTTATAACCACAAGTATGCCCAGGTTCCCCATCAATGTCACTGAGTAGATGGTCAAGAACAGGAGAAAAAGGGGTATTTGGATCTGTGGATATTCTGAGAAACCGACCAAGATGAATGTGGTAGCAGAACTCTGGTTCGCCACTTCATAAGCCATCACTTTTCAGATTATACATGAGGTAAAAGAGCAAATGAGACTTATGGAACTTGAGAGAGTGGAGCACTAGAAACTCATGAGGCTCACCATAAAACGTGAAGTCAGAATTGAACATATTCCATTTCTGAATGTTCTGTCTAGTTTTAGGTTTTCATGTGGCCAATCAGTGTTTATCAAGTTAGGCCAATGTCCTTTGTTCTTCAATATTGTATTTTTCTCATCTGTAATTAAAATGTAGAGTATCATTATATAAGAATTATGTTTATATGCATATGTAAATAATATATCCACTTATATGATGCAAACATACTTCATGATAAAATATCATAATCATCCTAAACATATTACAAACTTATGTAAGCACTGAGAAGTTGGCAGTGGACATTAGTCCATGTGAGAGAATGCCTGCACAAACTAAATACCCAACATATGGTTAAAAATGTCAAATGTCTGTCACTAAGTAGAATACTGGAAAAGTCTTCATGTTTCTTACCTTTATCAAATTATTCATTCATTATCTTCATATATTAAAAGAGTATATAACAAGCTATTTGTTGGTAATTAGAAACAAAAAGAAATACTTTAGTATTAAAAAGTAAAAATCTTATTTTAATAAAAAACACAATATTTAATTTGAAATAATTGTAAATGATTTAGTCATGTAGTCAACTTAAGAGCATTGCATGAGATAAAATGAATCACATCCAAGGTTAAATAAGTGATTATCCAATATATACAATGAACTCAAGAAGGTAGACTCCAGAGAACCAAATAAACCTATTAAAATGGGGTACAGATCTAAACAAGGAATTCTCAACTGAGGATATTGAATGCCAGAAAGCACCTAAAGAAATGTTGAACATCCATAATCATCAGGGAAATGCTAATCAAAACAACCCAGAGATTCTACCTCACACCAGTCATAATGGCTAAGATCAAAAACTCAGGTGACAGCACATGCTGGTGAGGAACACTCCTCCAAGGCTGGTGGGATTGCAAGCTTGTTCAACCACTCTGGAAATCAGTTTGGTGGTTCTTCAGAAAATTGGACATAGTACTACCNGANNANACAGCAATACCACTCCTGTGCATATACTCAGAAGATGCTCTAACATGTAATAAGGACACATGCTCCTCTATGTTCATAGCAGCTTTATTTATAATATTCAGAAACTGGAAAAAATGCAAATGTCAACAGAGGAATGGATTCAGAAAATGTGGTACATTTATACATTGGAGTGCTACTCAGCTATTAAAAATAGTGTATTTATGAAATTCTTTGGCAAATGGATGGACCTAGAGGATATCGTGAGTGAGCTAACCAACTCACAAAAGAACACACGTGATATGCACTCACCGATAAGTGGATATTAGCTTAGAAGTTCAGAATACCAAAGATACAATTAGCAAAACACATGAAACTCAAAAAGGAAGAACAAAGTGTGGATATTTCGTTCCTTCTTAGAAGGGGGAACAACATATCCATGGAAAGAGTTACAGAGACAGAGTATGGAGCAGAGAATGAAGGAATAACCATCCAGAGACTGTGCCACCTGGGGATCAATCCCATATCCAATCACCAAACACAGACACTATTGTGGATGCCAACAAGTGCTTGCTGATAAGAGTCTGAAATAGCTGTCTCCTGAGAGGTTCTACCAGTACCTGATCAAAACAGAAGTGGATGCTCAGAGTCAACCCCTGGTCTGAGCACAGGGTCTCTAATGGAGGAGCTAGAAAAAGTACCCAAGGGGCTGAAGGGGTTTGCAGCCTCACAGGAGGAACAACAATATAAACTAACCAGTACCCCAGAGCTCCCAAGTACTAAACCACCACCCAAATGGTGGGTCTCATGGCTCAAGCTGCATATGTAGCAGAGATTGGCTTAGTTGGTCATCAATGAGAGGAGAGGCCCTTGGTTCTTTTAAGGCTCTACACCCCAGTGTAGGGGAATGCCAGAGCAAGGAAGCAGGAGTGGGAGGGTTGGTGATCAGGGAGCGTGGGGATAGGAGAGGGGGTTTTTGGAGGGGAAACCAGGAAAGTGGATAACATTTGAAATGTAAATAAAGAAAACATCTAATAAAAAAATAAATGAATTAAAAAATAAGTTACTGTTCTAATTATTCCTCAAAGATATTAAATAATAATTACAATTGCATATGTTGGGTATGTAAAAGAACTGACACATCTTTTGATTTTGTCTCTAACAACAAATAGTTTGCCTTAATCCAAGTCACTTATTTTCTAGAATAGACCATCATCTATATATCATACTGCCAATTGCATTAGAGTTTATTGGACCTCTAAGAAATTTATTTAGTTACTCATATGTATTGTGTTGGCAAGACAATCTTATCTGAATTTAGATTACTTCTACTGTCTTAAAACTATATAATTTGAAAAGCCTCTGGCAAAAATCTGCTACCACTAGATAATTACCATAGATAATTTGGACAAAACAATTTTATACATGAATGTTCTTCAATAGTCATTACAGAAAGACCAACCAGAATAATTACAAAATAGGTTAGTTAAATAACCTAAGTAAATTTTCTGACCTCTGACAAAGCAAAACATGTTTAAAATAGAAGGATTCCTACCAACTTAGATTTCTTGTATCCTCTTTTTATTAGTAAATTTCCACTATTTTCTCAATGGTTACATTCTTCATACATACACATAACTTTTAATGTTGTAACTATAGAATCCTAAACACTGACTATAATTAATTTTATATTTAAATATATAGAGAATATTAATTTTCTTATTATTTATAATATTTGTTTTTAATGAGTTTTATGTTTTATTTTGAATTTTCCTGAATAATTAGAATCCTAGTGTACTTTCATGTACATTTACCAAGATTTCAAGTCACAATGCCTACTTTTCCTTTTAACTAAAGAAATAGATTTACACTTGTTTTTGTGTCTTTTTTCCCTCTTTCAAAATCTGATCTCTCCTTTTTTCTTTTGCCTTTTTACTTGTTTTCTCACAGTAGATACTTTTTGTCTCAGAATACTTAAACAACTTTCTTCATCAGCTGTGAACCTTGACTTATTATAGGTGCAATATGATGCTGAATATCTGGACCCCTGCATTCAGAATTGTGATGTAGAAAATTCATGAATTTGAGGAAATTATAGGCAAATACTGAGAATATATCAATACAAGAAAAACATAATTAATTTTATAATTTGTTACAGCTAAATAAACTTCTATTGTTTCTATATGCTGCATTTTCATTATCTATTGAAGATTGCATAGGCGTATCCCATTTTTTAGGGAAATATTAAAATAGCTGAAGTATGATTTGAGCATTATAAATTGTGCCAAGCATCCAAAAGAAATAGTGCACAATATAAAATTATCTAAAAAGTAGAAACACTCAGAAAAGTTTTAGCTAGCCATTCTCTAATTGAACTTTTCAGTCATGTCATTTTCTATTGCTGAGAATAATACAAAGTATAATAAAACAAGAAAAATATAACCAAGACTTCTAAAACAATTATTGCTGAAATGATGTTGTGATGGCAAAGTTTTGTACAATAACTGAGAAGTTCTTTGAAGTTTATTACAGTAAATAACAAAATATCTTGGTAGATTAATAGAGGGAATAAAAATAGTGATTTTATAGCATTTAAAAATATAACAACAACAACAAAAAGATCTGTAGAGCTATATCTTGTCTCCTTTTAGAACTAGGATTAAGATTCACTATTGGATCTATATGTGCATTGATGCTTCCCCTAATGCCAGTGTTACAACAAAATTTTTAATGTTTTCCTACTACTCTCTAGTGCTTATTGATTATCCTGCTTATCGTTATGCTGTGGGAAAGTACTCCACATCAATGATCAGCAAATCAAAGAAATAACACTATGTGCCTTCTGTGCTATTCTCTGTTATTACCAACTTCATGTTATTTTGATTAAGGGCTCTTTACTCTCTAGTTATTGAATAATCCAGGTTTTGCTTAATAAAAAAGACACTAATTTCTCCAAGTCTGACATAATTTTTTAAAATTTACAAATTAATTTGCTTTGCACACACTACAATGAATCATGTGAGAAACACAAAAACCAAATGATTTTCTTTATTCTTATCAGTATGTTCATTGCTTTAAAAACAAAATAGAACATAAAACAAAAACAAGATCCTATTATGTAGAGATAGATAGTCTGAAACTCACTAGAACAAGTTAGCTTTAAACTTACAAAACTAAACCTGCCTGGGCTTACCGAGGGCTTAGATAAAATATATGAACATACAACATAAAAAGAAGTCATGATTTTGAAAAATCACAGGAAGGAGTTTAAGAGAGTGTTTGGAGAAAGATAAGAAAAAAATGAAGTAAAATAAATTTAATAATGCAATAACATTTCAACAGGTCCACATTGACTTTAAGAGGTATTTTAAGTTGATATAATTTGTGAAAAAATTATTGTTTGATGTTTTATATTCTGTTTTCCTCACAAGCTTTGTACACAGCACTTCTCAGAAAACTGCTTTTTCTTTAACAATTCCAGCATTTTTACTACCACTCCATTTTTATTTGCAGTTATTATATTCAGTTTTATATAACCCACCTCATATACTGTGTTATTTTAAGTGGACATGTTTTGTGGGCTTTATATACTGCCTCTAAATTCACTAAAGTCATCAGGATAAACTTTTAGGTAACTATTGGTTTTACTTTTTTGAAAAATANCTTAACAGTAAGAAAACAGCTTTAAATTTAGTAGAGTGGAAATGAAAATATGCTTCAAGTTTAATACTTAAGTATGTATCATTAAATAAAATAGCTCACATTGGTTTACCCTTCTCTCTAGTATGTGTGGATCCTGTGTACATCCACAGACTGAAAACATAGACAACTTTAAAGTAACTCACCAAAATAGAGTCTTTCACGGTATNCATTTTTGACAATGTTTGTATAATTAATAAACCACATATACAGTTTACATCAAAATTAAATGCTTTTATAATCTTGGCAACTACAATTAATCAGTGAAATANAATTCAACAAAGTACACAAATATTAATATTTTAGCAACTGGAAACTATTTGTGAAGAACAACTAGGAGTCATGCGGAAGACTGAAACCTGAAAATTTATTTCATGATATTGTTTATTGTTTAATCTGTAACTGCTTGACAATTGGGACATAAACCCTGAGGAATTCAAATTGTGTGTAGTCGTGAAACATGTAGAAATAATTAAAGGAAATCTCCAGTCTGTTACCAAAAATATAATTTCCTCTCAATAAATATTATTAGACTCTCTCATGACCTGATANATCCTAACCCGATATAGATGATATATTTTAAAGTTAAAAGGAAAGTTAAAGTTACAATAAATATATAACATTTATTCTAATATATCAACATAGTTAAAATTTATATGGTTTCTTTTCATGAAAACTGTTTTATGTTTAAAGTAGAAGTAGACATGTTTTATGTGATAACATGAACCTGCTCTCNCAAAGACATATTGACTAGGAATATATACTAAATATGTATTCAATTAGACCTTTATTGGTTTAGAAAGCATTGTCACAATCATTCGTATATCCATTTATGCATATCAGAACAAGAAATGAAGTGAAACAGTTCTGTTTTAAGTACTCATGTTGTTTATCTTGCCTGGAGATCTGCTGATTAAGTCAAGAGACAGGCTCAAGTTAGGAAANGANACTAACACCNAAGGCTTCACTTCTCTCTCTCCATTGCTCNGAATCCAAGAGANAAGTCTCAGTCTCAGGACTAACTCTGTAGCAGAGTATCTGTAGCAGCCTCCTCTCACGTCTTCTCTGGCAGATCTCACAGATTTTTCCTCCTTACTTTCTCTCACTCCAAGTTGAAGCTTTTTCCTACCCCCAAACTCCATCAGTCACTCCCTGCTAACATATAGGCCACTCCAGTTAGAGACGTGGAGAATAGCCTTGAACTCACTAGCACAGAAAAGACTTGATGAGCAGAACACCATTAGCACAGGAACTAACATCAACAGTTAATAAATAGAACNTCATAAAACTAAGAATCCAGTGCATAGTAAAGGACATTGCCATTCAAAGTGTCAGCCCACAGAATTGGAAATATTTTTGCTAGGTACAGATTCAAAAAAGGGTTACTNAATAAAAATATATAAATAGCTCAATTACAAGATATGAAAACCAAATAATCCAATTAAAATTGTGGCACNTATCAAAATAGAGATTTCTGTTTACATGACCTTACATCTGTTAGATGTCTAAGATCAATAAGAAAACTGATAACTTATGNTTACAAACATACAGAATAAGGAGAATACTCAATCTCTATTTATGGGAGNGATAACTATGAAAATTTATATGTTAGTTACTTAGAGGGATTGGAATCAATTATGTTCAGATCCAGCTATACCATTCTTGGGCATGCAAGAGTGTACACACTCATGAGTACATGCTTAAGAGAGCAGTTTATCCTAACACAATGTGAGGCAGTGGATTGTACACAGACA
>NW_018391666.1:0-2783 GCF_900095145.1 Mus pahari
AAATGCAAAAAGATCCTAACACAAAACATCCAGAAAATCCTGGACATAATAAGACCAAACCTGAAGATAATAGGTATAAATGAGAAAGATTTTCAACTTAAAGGGTCATTAAACATCTTCAACAAAATTATAGAAGGAAACTTCCCCAATCTAAAGAAAGAGATGCCCATGAACATACAAGAAGCCTACAGAACTCTAAATAGTTTAGAGCAGAAAAGAAATTCCTCCCGACTTATAATAATCAAAACACCTAATGCTCAAAACAAAGAAAGAATATTTAAAATAGTAAGGAAAAAAGATCAAGTAACATATAAAGGCAAACCTATCAGAATTACACCTGACTTCTCACCAGAGACTATAAAAGCCAGAAGATCCTGGGCAGATGTCATACAGACCCTAAGAGAACACAAATGCCAGCCCAGGATACTATACCCAGCAAACTCTCAACTACCGTAGATGGAGAAACCCAAGTATTCCATAAGAAAACCAAATTTACACAATACCTTCCCACAAATTCAGCCCTTCAAAAATAATAAAGGGAAAAGTGTCAGCACAATGAGGGAAACTAAGTTTAAGAAAAAGCAAGAAAGTAATCTTTCAACAAACCTAAAGAAGATAGCCACATGAACAGAATTCCAACTCTAACAACAACAACAACAACAACAAAACCAGGAAGAAACAATTACTTTTTCTTAGTATCTCTTAATATCATTGGACTCAATTCCCGAATAAAAAGACATAGACTAACAGACTGGCTATGTAAACAGGACCCAACTTTTTGCTGCATGCAGGAAGCCCACCTCAGGGACAAAGACAGACACTCCCTCAGAATATAAGCCTGGAAAACAATTTTCCAAGCAAATGATCCCAAGAACCAAGATGGAGTAGCCATTCTAATATCGAATGAAATTGACTTTCAACCTAAACTTCTCAAAAGAGATAAGAAGGGACACTTCTTAATCATCAAAGGTAAAATTGACCAAGATGATCTCTCGATTCTGAACATCTATGGTCCAAATGCAAGGCTATCCACATTCATTAAAGAAACTTTCCTAAAACTCAAAGCACACATTACACCTCACACAATAATAGTGGGAAACCTTAACACCACACTCTCATCAATGGACAGATCCTGCAAACAGAGACACAGTGAAACTAACAGAAGATTTAACAGGTATCTATAGAACATTTCATCCCAAAACAAAAGGATATACCTACTTCCCAGCACTTCATGTTATCTTCTCCAAAACTGACCATAGTTGATCACCAAATAGACCTTAGGAGATACAAAAATATTGAAATAATCCCATGCTCCATATCAGATCATGACAGGCTAAGGTTGATCTTCAATAACAACATAAATAATAGAAAACCCACATAAAGGTGGAAGCTAAACAACAGAATGATAACTTGGTCAAGGAAGAAATAAAGAAATCAATTAAAGACTTTTTAACGTTTAATGAAAATGAATCCACAACATACCCAAACTTATGGGACACAATGAAAGCAGTCCTAAGAGGGAAATTCATAGCTCTGAGTGCCTCCAAAAAGAAGCTGGAGTGAGCATACACTAGCAGCTTGACAGCACACCTAAAAGCTGTATAACAAAAGGGAACAAATTCACCCAAGAGGAGTAGAAGGCAGGAAATAATCAAACTTAGGGCTGAAATCAACCAAGTGGAAACAAAAGATGTATACAAAGTATCAACCAAACCAGGAGCTGGTTCTTTGAGAAAATCAACAAGATAGATAAACCCCCCTCCAGACTAGAGGGCACAGGGATAGTATCCTAATTAACAAAATCAGAAATGAAAACTGAGATATAACTACAGAATCTTAGGAAATCCAAAAACATCATTAGATTCTACCACAAAAGGCCATACTCAACAAAACTGGAAAACGTGCATGAAATGGACAATTTTCTAGACAGACAACAATTACGAAGGTTAAATCAGGATCAGATTAATTATCTAAACAGTCCCATATCCACTAAAGAAATAGAAACAGTCATTAATAGTCTCACAACCAAAAAAACCCCAGGACCAGATGGGTTCATTGCAGAGTTCTATAACACCTTCAAAGAAGACCTAATTCCAATACTCCTTAAACTATTCTACAAAATAGAAACAAAAAGTACTCTACACAGGCCACAATTACTCTGATACCTAAACTACACAAGTAACCAATAAACAAAGAGAACTTCAAACTGATTTTCCTTGTAAGTATCGATGCAAAAGTACAGAATAAAATTCTTGCAAACTGAATCTAAGAACACATCAAAATGATCATCTATCATGATCAAGTAGACTTCATCCCACACATACAAGGATAGACTAATACATGGAAATCCATCAGCGTAATCCACTATATAAGCAAACTCAAAGACAAAAATCACATGATCACCTCATTAGATGCTGAGAAAGCATTTGACAAAGTCCAAAACCCCTTCATGATAAAAGTGTTGGAAAGATCAGGAATACAAGGCCCATACCTAAACATAATAAAAGCAATATACAGCAAACCAGTACCCAACATTAAATGGTAAGAAACTGGAAGCAATCTGACTAAAATCAGGGAGTAGACAAGGCTGCCCACTCTCTCCCTACCTATACAATATAGTACATAAAGTCCTCGTCAGAGCAATTAGACAACAAAAGGATATCAAAGGAATACGAATTGGAAAGGAAGAAGTCAAAATATCTGTCAGAGACCAGGTTGAGAAAGCCCAGGCATCTTACACCCAGGGCATCCCACAGCCCAGGTGTTTTCACAGTATGCAGCTA
>NW_018391666.1:4226-20102 GCF_900095145.1 Mus pahari
GACAGGTAGATCAATGGAATAGAATTGAAGANCCAGAAATGAATCCACACAGGTATGGTCACTTGACTTTGACAAAGGAGCTAAAACCATCCAGTGGAAAGAAGACAGCATCTTCAACAAATGGTGCTGGCAAAACTTGCGGTTAGCATGTAGAAGAATTCAAATTGTTTCATTCTTATCTCCTGTACAAAGCTCAAATCTAAGTGGATCAACAAACTCCATATAAAACCAGAGACACTGGAACTCATAGAGGAGAAAGTGGGGAAGAGCCTTGAAGATATGGGCACAGGGAAAGATTCCTGAACAGAACATCAATGGTTTGTGCTATAAGATTGAGAATCAACTAATGGAACCTCATAAAATTGCAATGCTTCTGTAAGGCAGAGGGTACTGTCAATAAGACAGAAAGGCAACCAACAGATTGGGAAATAATATTTATCAATCCTAAATCTGATAGAGGATTAATATCCAATATATACAAAGAAGTCAAGAAGTTGGACTCCAGAAAACTAAATAACCTTATTAAAATGGGGTACAGAGCTAAACAAAGAATACTGAATGGCTGAGAAGCACTCGAAAAAAATGTTCAACATCCTTAGTAATCAGGAATATGCAAATGAAAACAAACCTGACATTCCACCTCACACCTGTCACAATGGCTAAGGTCAAAAGTTCAGGTGACAGCAGATGCTGAAGAGGAAGAAACACTCCTTCATTGCTGGGGGGACTGCAAGCTGGTACAACCACTCTGGAAATTATTTTGGTGGTTCCTAAGAAAAGTGGACATAGTACTACCAGAAGATCCAGCAATACCTCTCCTGGGCATATATCCAGAACATGTTCTAACTTATAATAAGGACACATGCTCCACTATGTTTATAGCTACCCTATTTATAATACCCAGAAGCTGGAAAGAACACAGGTGTCCCTCAAGAGAAGAATGGATACAGAAAATGTGGTATATTTACACAATGGAGTACTACTCAGCTATTAAAACAATGAATTTATGAAATTCTTAGCCAAATGGATGGATCTGGAGGATAGCATCCTGAGTGAGGTAACCCAATCATAAAAGAACACACATGATATGCACTCACTGATAAATGGATATTATCTCAGAATCCTAGAATATCCAAGATACAATTTGCAAAACACATGAAACTCAAGAAGATGGAAGACCAAAGTGGATACTTCATTCCTCCTTAGAATGGGGAACAAAATACCCATGGACGGAGTTACAGAGACAAAGTTCAGAACAGAGACTGAAGGAATGACCGTCCAGAGACTGTCCCTCTTGGGGATCCACCCCTTAAACAACCACCAAACCCAGTCACTAGGCAGATGCCAACAAGAGCCTGCTGACAGGGCCTGATATAGCTGTCTCCTGCGAGGCTCTGCCATTGCCTGGCAGATACAGAAGTGAATGCTCACAGTCATCCATTAGACAAAGCACAAGGTCTCCAATGAAGGAGCTAGAGAAATTACCCAAGGATCTGAAGGGGTCTGAAGCCCGAACTAACCAGTACCCTCATTGCTCCTTGGAAATAAACCACTAATCAAAGAAAACACATGGTGGAACTTGTGGTTCTAGCTGTAAATGTAGCAGAGGATGACCTAGTTGGTTATCAATGGGGGGGGTGGGGGGGGGAGAAGCCCTTGGTCCTGTGAAGGCTCTATACCCCAATATAGGGTAATGCCAGGACTATGAATGGGAGTTGGTGGGTTGGTGAGCAGGGGGAGGGAAGAGCGGATAGGAGATTTTCAGAGGGGAACTAGGAAATGGGATAACATTTGAAATGTAAATAAAGAAAATACCTAATAAAAAAAAAGAAGAAAAAAAAGTTGGCAGTAGAGAGTATTGTTGACAAACATGAAACGCAGAACACAGACTAGTGTTTACCATGCTGTTCCTCTGTGTGCAGCACCAGATTCAGAAGGAGCCAATCTTGACATAGACAAAAGACACCAATGGTGTCTTTTGAAAATCCTATGTAACTATCTTTCTCAATAGCATCCCAGAGTTTTCAGAAGTTTAAATCCTTTTGAAGATTCTAGAGAACAGAAATCAGAGAAAATCAGAGAAATAGTAATAAAAGACAGATTGAGGATATATATATATATATATATATATATATATATATATATATATATATACACAGTTTGTATTTATTGATTTCAAGTCTTATACTACTTTGCAGCCCCTGTGACAATAGTTACTAATGAAAATAAGTGGTAAAACTTCCAGAATAAGAACTAAGTGCTATACATTCTTCTAGAAGCTTTATTTTAATGTGTCAACTTATTATAGTGGCTTTAGGAAGGAAATATTTCAGGTTGGCCTTCAAGACAAGGAACCAGAGCATTGGAGTAGTTTAGCAATTTACCTAAGGTCAAGCTTTTAAGAAGCAAAATTTGTATCTAACTCATGTACACAGAGGCTACTCACACTGGGCTGTGTTGCCCATGTGACTGAAGCCTTTTGGGCAGTGGGTAGATTCTTAATTTCTATACTTAGATTAATTTTAAGGCAACTTTTGTTGTCTTCTTTGACCTGTTTCTTTCTGTTTAAACTCTCTCTGGCACTTTGGTTAACATACCTGTATTAGATGACTCCTTTCATTCTCTCACACACATATTCCTCCCTGTGCCTGAAATTTGAAAAGGCAACTGAAAAGGATGAAAAGATTATTTTTTTTCCTGGTGGATTCAGTCCATTGCAGTTGGAAAATGTAGAATAGAGAAGCAGAGCTGATCAGTGGCAGGAAAGGTGCAGGACAGTATTGTAGCTCTGAAGGCCATATATCCACTGACTTCCTTTCTCCAACCCGGTCTCACCAACTCTCAATAGTATATTTACATTTTCAACCATCTACAGATTGTTTTGTTTAGGTAAGTGCCTTCATAATCTAATCATTTCTAGGAACGCCCTCATTGACAATTTCATATAAACACAAAATATCTTAGGCCCTTCTTTATCTAATAAAACTGACAAGATTAACTCTTTTTTATTAATCATTCCATTTGTTTATATCTCAAATGACATCCCAATTCTTGGTTGCCTCTCCACAAGTATCTCCACATTCATCCCACAACCTCCATCTCCTCCCTCTGCTTTGCCTCTGTACTGGTTAGTTTTATGTCGATTTGACACAGCTTTAGTTACCACAGAGAAAGGAGCTACAGTTGGGGAAATGCTTCCATGAGATCCAGCTGTAAGGCACTGTCTCAATTAGTGATCAAGCTGGGAGGTCCCTTGTGGGTGATGCCATCTCTGGGCTGATAGTCTTGGTTCTATAAGAGAGCAGGCTGAGCAAGCCAGGGGAAGCAAGCCAGTAAAGAACATCCCTCCATGACCTCTGCATCAGCTCCTGCTTTCTGACCTGCTTGAGTTCCAGTCCTGCATCCTTTTGTGATCAAAAGCAGTATGGAAATGTAAGCCGAATAAACCCTTTCCTCCCCAACTTGCTTCTTGGTCATGATGTTTGTGCAGGAATAGAAACCCTGACTAAGACAGCCTCTATGAGGGTGCTTCCTTATCCAGCCACCCTACCTCTCCAGCATCACCCTTATGGTTGATCCTCCAGTGAATCAAGGGTCTTCATTCCCATTGATGTAAGACAATGCCATTCTCTTCTACCTATGTATCTGCAACCATGTATTTCTTATTATACAGTCTTTCTAGTTCCAGCCTCTGCCTATCTTTCCTTCCATTATGTTTTGGTTAGAAGGTATTGTTGTTTGAATGAGAAAAACCCCTATTAGTTCATATGTTTGAGTACTTAGATCGAGGTGGTAGAAAAGTTTGGGAAGGATATCTTCGATCACTTACTTATCACCCAACAATTCCATCTTCTTCTTTCTCCACCAGCCGAGCAAGATATCTAAAGGAAAGAAGGCCAAGGGGAAGAAAGTGGCCCATCCCCTGCTGTTGTCAAGAAACAGGAGGCCAAAAAGGTGGTCAATCCTTTGTTTGAGAAAAGGACAAAGAACTTAGGCATTGGGCAAGACATCCAGCCCCAAACAGATATAACATGCTTCATCATATGGCCCTGTTACATCAGGCAGCAGCAGCAAAGAGCCATCCTCTATAAGCATCTCAAAGTCCCTCTTGCCATTAACCAGTTCACCCAGGCCCTGGCCAAGCAAACAAAGCTACTCAGCTGCTTAAGCTCTCCCACAAGTACAGTCCAGAGACAAAGCAAGAGAAGAAGCAAAGGCTACTGGCCCATGCTGAGAAGAAAGATGCCAGCAAAGAGGATGTCCCAAGTAAGAGACCACCTGTCCTACAATCAGGAGGCAATACAGTCACCACCTTGGTGGAGAACAAGAAGGCTCAGCTGGTGGTGATTGCCCATGATGTAGACCCCATTGAGCTGGTGGTTTTTCTGCCTGTCCTGTGTTGAAAGATGAGGGTGCCCTACTGCATCATCAAGGGAAAGGGCAGGCTGGGGCGCTTGGTTCACAGGAAGACATGCATGACTGTTGCCTTCACACAGGTAAACTCGGAAGTCAAGGGTGCTCTGGTTAAGCTGGTGGAAGCTATTAAGACCAATTATTATGACACATGTGATAAGATCTGCTGCCACTGGAGAGGCAACATCACAGGTCCTAAGTTTGTGGCTTTCATTGCCAAGCTGGAAAAGGCAAAGGCTAAAGAACTTGCCACTAAATCACCATGCCTGATCTTAAGCTGTACTACAGAGCAATTGTGATAAAAACTGCATGGTACTGGTACAGCAACAGACAAGTAGATTAATGGAATAGAATTGAAGATCCAGAAATGAATCCACACACCTATGGTCACTTGATTTTTGACAAGGTGGCTAAAACCATCCAGTGGAAAAAAGACAGCATTTTCAACAAATGGTGCTGGTACAACTGGCGGCTATCATGTAGAAGAATGAGAATCAATTCATTCTTATCTCCTTGTACAAAGCTCAAGTCTAAGTGGATCAAAGACCTCCACATAAAACCAGAGACACTGAAATTGATAGAGGAGGATGTGGGGAAAAACCCCGAAGATATGGGCAAAGAGAAAAAATTTCTCAACAGAACACCAATGGCTTGTGCTGTAAAATCAAGAATTGGCAAATGGGACCTCATAAAATTGCAAAGCTTCTGTAAGGCAAAAGACACTGTCAACAAGACAAAAAGGCCACCAACAGATTGGGAAAGGATTTTTACCAATCCTAAATCTGATAGAGGACTAATATCCAATGTATAAAAAGAGCTCAAGAAGCTGGACTCCAGAAACTCAAAAAAAAACCCATTAAAAAATGGGGTACAGAGCTAAATAAAGAATTCTCAACTGAGGAATATCGAATGGCTGAGAAACACCTGAAAAAATGTTCAACGTCCTTAGTCATCAGGGAAATGCAAATCAAAACAACTCTGAGATTCCATCTCACACCAGTCAGAATGGCTAAGATTAAAAATTCAGGTGAGAGCAGATGCTGGCGAGGTTGTGGAGAAAGAGGAACACTCCTCCATTGCTGGTGGGATTGCAAGCTTGTACAACCACTCTGGAAATCAGTCTGGCAGTTCCTCAGAAAATTGGACATAGTACTACTGGAGGACCCAGCAATACCTCTTCTGGGCATATACCCAGAAGATCTTCCTACTGGTAATAAGGAAACATGCTCCACTCTGTTCATAGAAGCTTTATTCATAATAGCCAGAAGCTGGAAAGAACCCACATTTCCCTCAATAGAGGAACAGATACAGAAACTGTGGTACATTTACACAATGGAGTACTACTCAGCTATTAAAAACAATGAATTTAAGAAATTCTTGGGCAAATGGATGTATCTGGAGGATATCATCCTTAGTGAGGCAACCCAATCACAAAGAAGTCACTAGATATGTACTCACTGATAGCCGGATATTAGCCCAGAAATTTAGAATACCTGAAATACATTATCCAAAACACAAGAAAACCAAGAAGGATGACCATCGTGTGGATACTTCATTCCTCCTTATAACAAGGAACAAAATACCCATGAAAGGATATAGGTACAGAGACAAAATTTCGAGCTAAGATGAAAGGATGGACTATCCAGAGAGTACCCCATCTGGGAATCTATCCCATCATCAGCCACCAAACCCAGATACTATTGCACATGCCAGCAAGATTCTGCTGAAGGGACCCTGATATAGCAGCCTCTTGTGAGGCTATGCCAGGGCCTTGCAAACACTGAAGTGGATGCTCACAGCCAGCTATTGGATGGAACACAGGGTCCCCAATGGAGGAGCTAGAGAAAGTACCCAAGTACCTGAAGGGGGCTGCAACCCTGTAGGTGGAACAACAATATGAACTAACCAGTACCCCCTGAGCTTGTGTCTCTAGCTGCATATGTAGCAGAAGATGGCCTAATCGGCCATCACTGGGAAAAGAGGCCCCTTGGTCTTGCAAATTTTATATGACCCAGCACAAGGGAAGGCCTGGGCCAAATAGTGGGAGTGGGTGGGTAGGGGAGCATGGGAGGGCGGGGGGTATAGGGAACTTTCGGGATAGCATTTGCAATGTAAATAAAAAAAATAATAAAAAAAATGCAAAAAAAAGAATTTGCCACTAAATTGGGTTAAATGTACACCAAGTTTTCTGTACTTAAATATAGTTACAAAATTAAAAAAAAAAAAAAAAAAGAAATGTTAGGAAAGAATTAGGACATATGGCCTGGTTGGACGAAGTGTTGGTGTGACTTTGTTGGGTTCACAGGACTCGGCCCATTTCCAGTTTTCTGTCTTCTGTTATCAGATAAAGTTGTGGTCTTTGAGCTGCTCCTGACGGCATGCCTTTGCTCTATAATTGTGGTCTTTAAACCTCTGAAACATTAATTCACAACTGAACATTGTCTGCCTTGGTCATAGTATTTTGTCAAAGTAAATGTAACTGATATAGATGGTAACTATGCTCTATTTTTAAAGTGCAAAGACATACCTCGGGCACAGAAAAATTTAGGCAGCCAGCATATTACTTGACAAAAGTCGAAATACTGTGAGACAAGACCTAGTTGCTTTTTCTAATGTTACGAAGACAGAGCCTAATATAAAGACACTTGAAATGCATAGTTCTTCAACAGTTTGTGGTAATTATAAGAATTACTGCACAACTGAACTGCATGGCCCACTGTAGAAACTGTTTATTTTACCTTCCTGGTAATCAGACATTAAAGAAGTTCCTGTCTTTTCTGACCAGTCACCATATCACACCCGTCTTTCATTTTCTTCTATGGTCACCTATCAAATATCTATATATCTGTGATATAAGAATGAGTGCCTGTGATTTAAACCTATCAAATCAACTAAGCATATGAGCCTTTCAATAGTCTTAAATTTTTTTTGTTTATTTTTTTGTTCTTTTGAGACAGGGTTTCTCTGTATAGCCCTGGCTGTCCTGGAAATCACTTTGTAGACCAGGCTGGCCTCGAACTCAGAAATCCGCCTGAGTGCTGGGATTAAAGGCGTGTGCCACCACACCCAGCTTAGTCTTAACATTTTTATATTCTTTGTCATATTAGTTCTGCAAATTTATTTAAACATAAAACATAGGAGTTACAGGCTCAGAGTTTAGTATGTGGTTAGATTTTTCTGTGTCCACCCTGAATCAACTACATATAAGTAAGCTATTAGTCATTCTCCTTTGGGTCCATTTTATATGTTGACAACTGTCTACTGAATCAGAACAAAGCTCATGCATTCTGTGTAACTATTATTATTAGCTTTATAGGAGATACCTACTTTTAACCAACATTATCTCCAAGTTGCGTTTGACTGTTCAGTCTAACTTGTCTGCAGTTCTACACATGGATAAATAAGGCCAGCTTGAATCTTGGGAAGGAGGGATTGAAGTATTTCCTGGGTATATTTATGCCATGATAATAATATGAACTCTTAATCATCTTTAAGGAAAAATAATTCTGCAGACACTAGAAAGTTATTTTCTTGAGTTTGCTTAAAAGCAATGTTCTCTTTTTCTAGTACATTCTCTGAGTTATCTCGCCTGCCCTTGTTTCTTGGGCTATCAGAATCTTAAATATCTGCCCAAATTTATATTTTTGGTTATGAACTTAACCTTAATAGCTGAGACTTATGAGGCTACAGGCACCTTGATACCCAAACTAAACAAAGACTAGATAAAGAAAGAGAATTATAGACCAATTTCCTCCATGAACATAGACAGAAAAATGTGCAATAAATGTATCCAAACCAAATCCAAGAGTGCATATAAAAGATTACTTACTAAGACCAGATAGGCTTTATCCTAGAGATACAAGAATGGTTCAACATATGAATATCAGTCAATGTAAGCCATCACACAAACAAACTGAAAGAAAACAACCCCACATGATTAGATTATCATTAGATACAGAAAAAGCCTTTGACAAAAATCTAATACCCCTTCATAATTAAAGTATTGGAGAAAGTAGAGAGGTACAAGGAATACACATACACATAATAAAGGCAATTTATATCAAGCCTAATTGCCAACATCAAATTAAATGGAGAGAAACTCAAAAAATCAAACAAGAAAAAGCTGTCTATTTTCTCCATATCTACTCAATATAGTACTTGACATGCTAGCTAAAACAATATGGCAAATGAAGGAGATGAGGGTATAAAAGTTGGGAAGGAAGAAATTAAAGTACTTCCATTTGTAGATGGTATGATAGTATGTATAAGTGATCTCAAAAATTGTGTAGGGGATTCCTGTGACTGATACATACCCTTACTGAAGTGTCTTAATAGGAGTATATCTAAAAATATCTATATCTAAAAAAAACCAGTAACCTCCTATATGCAAATGACAGACTAAGAAAGAAGTCAGGAAAACAATACCCTTCACAATAGCATCACATGATGTAAAATATCTTGAGGTAACTCTAGCTAACCACATGAAAGACTTGTATGATAAAAACTTCAAGACTTTGAAGAATGAAATTGAAGAAGAGCTCAGAATATGCGACAATATCCATTGCTCATGGATTAGTAGAATTTATATAGAAAATTGACTATTCTATTAAAATCAATTTGTAGATGCATGTAATCCCTATCATAATTCTTACATAACTCTCTGCAAACCTTGAAAGAATGATCAACTTTTAATAATAAAATAAGAAATACAGGGTAGCTAAAACAATTTTAAGCAATAAACAACCTCTGGAATATCACCATCCCTAATTTCAAGTTTTACCACAAAGCTATAGTAATAAAAACTACATTCTGTTAGTATAAAAACAAACATGTTGATCAATGGAACCAAACTGAACATCCAAACACCTATTTACACCTAAATTTTTATAAAGAAGTCAGAAATAAAGGATAAAGAAAGCATCTTCAACAATGTTGCTGGTCTAACTGGATGTCTACATGTAGGAGAATGTGAATAGGTCTATATTTATCACACTTAAAAAAACTCAAGTCCATGTGGATCAAAAACCTCAGCATGAAACCTAATAGATCTAACTTGACAGAAGTAGGGCATAGCAGTGAATGCATTGGCACAGGAGAAAACTTCCTGAACTGAACACAAAGAGCACAGGCACTAAGATCAATAGTAAATGAAAGCACATTAAATGAAAAATATTCTGTACAGACACCATTAATAGGACAAAACAACAACCTGTAGAATGGGAAATGATTTCCAGAAATTCCACATTTAATAGTGGACTAATTCCCAAATTTATAAATAACTCAAGAGACTAGATATCAAGAAAATAAATACCAATTTAAAATGGTATATAGATCTAAACAGAGAATTCTCAATAGAGGAATTTCAAATGGCTGAGAAACACTTAAAGAAATCTTCAACATCCTTAGACATCAGGGAAATGCAAATCACAACTACTTTGTGATTCCATCTTACACATGTCAGAATGGCTATTGTCAATAACATAGTAGTTCATGCTGATGAAGATGTGGAGTAAGGTAAATATACCTCTCTTGCTAGTGGGAGTCAAACTTGTACAACCAGTTTGAAAGTCAGTATGGCAGTTTCTCAGAAAATTGGGAATTAATCTACCTTAAACCATAGCTGTAGCACTCTTGGTCATATAGGTAAAGGATGCTCCACCACACCAAAAGGACATTAGTTCAACTATTTTTATTATAGCTTTATTTATAATAGGCAAAAATTAGAAACAATAAGATGTCTTTCTACTAAAAACTAAGAAATACATGGTACATTTACTCAATAGAATAATTCTCAGTTGTTTTTAAAAAAAATGACTTCATGAAATTTGCAGGCAAATAGATAGAACTAGAAAAACAATATCCTGAGTGAAGTAACCCAGACTCAGACAGACAAACATATTCTATTCACTTATTGGGATTTTATCTATAAATTAAAGGATAATCGTGTTACAATCCATAGACCCAGAAATTCCAAGTAACAAAAGGACTGTAATGGGATGCATGAACCTCCTTGGGAAGGGAAAATAGAATAGATTTTGCATGTGGATTAATGGCAGAAAGTTATGGGAAGAAAAGAGATTTTAGGCAGCAAAGGGTATGGGAAGGATGAAAGGACAAAGTATGAAAAGAGCCTGGATTTTGAGGGCATTTGGGAGAGATGATATGGAAACCTAGTGTGGTAAAATTCCCAAGATTCTATGAGGGTGATTCTAGGGAATATTCCCAGAAAAAATGGATTTGGAGCCTGAACCAGTGACCAACCTCTGTGACCAGGCAAAGCTTCCAGCGGTGAGACTGAGACAGGGACACAGCCACAAAACCTTCGACACATAGCCTTTCCTCCCTACAAGATGTGTTGAAGCAATAGAGGTGCACAACAATGTATTTCCAAAGAATATACCCTCATTTACATTCATTTCACTTATAATCAAGACATTTTCCACAAAAATTAAATCAATATCTGTAAGAAGAAAAATTCCATAAATTTAAAAATACAGAATTTTTTTGCACAATTTATCTGATTTTGTTTGGAATTCTTTAAATTTCATTTACTTGGTTGCTATTAATTTCACTTTCTTAGTTTTATTTGGAATTTCTGATATACAATCTTTTTATAGTATGCAAATTTCTGGGGAAAGCCTCTGCTCTATGATAGCTGATTTTCAGTTAAACCCTGACTGTGCCAATTAAAAGCTAATGATCTCTCTGATTGCTGTTGAATACAAGAAGTGACATAAGAAATCCATGAATACCATTTGGTACATGAATGAGTAGTGACCATCCTGCAGATATTTTACAGTGGATGGAAGATAAACATTTCCTTTAGTATTTCTGGGCTTAGTTTAAGTTAGAAACATTGACTTTTCAGCTCAGCAACAGGGTGTTAATATAGAGGAATCCTATCATCAGCCAAATCTTTCTGAGCACTTACAATGGCCACTTCAGCTTGGTTATCTATTCCCTGTAATCAAACTGTGACATCCTTGGGAAAGAATGTCTATCTGAGGATAATTGTATTCTGTTATTAGAATAATTTTAGATTAGAAATGATAGGAAATCCATTCAGTCATGAATATTTTATTTCTATTGTGATTCACTGATAATGAAACAGTGTTTTGCTCAGTGAATAAATAGTTATGACTGCTGATTTTTGTTCAAGTATTTTGAATACAATGCAGACCTAGCTCAGAGCTGGAGTACCTACTAAAGACAATTAGGCAGAACTTTAATCCATATATGCATCTTGAGAAGACTCATGGTGATCAACCATTTCCCTCCTTCCCAGTACTTTTTACTGACTTCTAGTTCCTCAACCCTCAGCTTTATTTCCCATAATGTTACTTCTAATTTTATATTCATATCTATGGTAATAAAACAAAACTGTCAACTTGAAGATGACTAGAATCACTTAGGAGATGGACCTTTGTAAATGTCTGGGGGGGGGTATTCTTCATTAGGTAAAGTGAACTGGGGCCAAAAGACTTTTCCCCAAACCATGTGGCACCATGTCCTGGGTAAGGTTTCTGGAATGTATAGCAAGGAAAAAAGTGAGCTAAACACAAGCACCCTCATTTTGCTTCCTGGGTCTAAATGTAATGTCACTAGCTGCCTCAAGCTCCTGCTGCTATGACCTACAGTAGCTGTGAATGGTAAGGCAAAAATTAAACATTTTCTTCCTCCAAAGAAACTAAGACAGTATCCATCCCTTGTGCTGAGCTGTGTCTACTGGACAAGGATTAAAAGAACACGAGATTTAAAGTCCATGGACCTTACATGGACTTACATGGGATTCAAACATGAACCCCATTACTTAAGTCATTTTCTAACCTTGAGCAAATTATTAAAGATCAGAGTTCCATTCCCACCCCCTTATTTTAAAAATAATTGCAATAATATTAATCAACAGAGTTTTTTTGGGAAGAGCTAACTGATGGTGTGTTTGGCTCATAACAGATGGATATTATTTAAATTCTAGTCTCCTCTGTTATTTTGAGTGGAAAAATAAAGAAAATTAAAACAACAACATACATATTCCTAAAACCAAACCAAATGGACTAATTTGAATATATGAATATTCAGCTCTTCCAATTCATTTCTCAGTGATTCATAGAAATATTTTGAATCAGTGTTGCATTTCCTTTCAAAACAGAAAAATATCAGACCAAGACTAATTGTTTGATTAGCTATCAAGATTACTTTTCCACTATGCTTGTAGATTATTAATTCCATCTACTTTATAGAAATTTAAAAAAATTCTATTTTAAAGTGATATGTTAACTGTACTTTAGGAATATGATATAATCATTCATTTGTCACATATTCAAGATTTTTGTTAAATAAAAATAAATGCTAAAATTGGCCTAGCTACAAAACTGAAAACAAAAGTATGAACACATTTCATTGTTTTATATCCGCACTCCTTTATTCTTTTACATATACAGACCTATTTATTTCCTCAAATCATTCACTTACTAAATCCTTACTATGTGCCTGTTTACAATGTGATGGTTACTAGGTTAGGTTGGAGAAGACCTTTTCCTTCCCTCAGGTCCTTACAGAAACCAAGAAGTAGGGTAATGTGTGTGTGTTTTCAAATGTCTATCCTGTTTGAGTAGAACTTAATAGGACTGAACTGAAAGCAAATCATGGAAAGGTCTAGTGTAGAGTTTGTCTCTAGAGTCAGACAAGTTAGACAGATATGAACTTTTAATCTGACTGTGTCAGTCTTGACAAAGATAGAAAATCTAAATGTACTCCCAGGTGAAATAGAGGAGATGCATGTGTTTGAGTATGTGTGCATAATCTTACATCTCAATTTTGAAAATAAATAAAGTTTTATTACCTCCTTGTAGATGTAGAGTTAACGGTATCCTCACATCTAATGACTGCTTTATCTCCTCATTGTCTTAATTTTTTATACCTGCTTTCTATAAAGTGAGTAGAATAGTAATTGATTGGAAGATTTAGAGACACAGAGTGCAAAAGGATCATACCACAAGCCTCATATTACTATCATAAAATATGACAGATAATTATAAAGAGAACAAATGATTTATTTGGCTCATAGTTTTGGAAGATTTAATCCATGATCAGGCAGCTCATTGTTGTGGATCCCTGGTGATGTCTGCAGATGGTAATGTCAGGAAAAGTGTGGCAAAACAAACTCACCACATGATCAGCAAGTAAGGAAAGCAAAAGAGATCAGAGTTCCTCAATCCTCTGTGGATGATTTCCTAATGAGCTCACTATAGGTCTTACTTCTTAAATGCTCCACTATCTCTTAGTAAGACTAACTTTAGGAGAAAGATTTTCAGCACAGAATGCTGCAGGACACGAATCAATACTAAAAAATTCCCCACAATTATAAGAATTTAACTTGTAGTGTATATAAAATATGCTCTAAGTATTATATGCTGATATTCTTCAGAAAAACACAGAAGTGTATGTAATAAAGCATGATCAAATCATTCCAAGAATGAGGCTATCAGGTTACTCAATACCAGACGTAAGGTACCCTATGCCAATAATCAATGAGATGAGAGTCATTTCCAGATGTCAGTGAGGCAGAAGTGGGGGACGTTGATTTGTCCCAGAAATAGTATTCATATACATCTCATAGCTAGTCAGATCTCCTGTGAAGACATGCATGGCTAGCATATTGTTTCATGTGAGTGCTCTCCATGTTCCACAGGTGAAAGGTCTGAACTTAGAAAACGTCTAATGAGCCATGGAGGGCTGTGAGAATACTTCTTGAGAGCATCAGCTGTCTCTCCACACAATTTAACTTTACCTTCAGGATTTGCTTACATTTTACCTTGGAGTAAAGAAGTTTCTCTTAGAACAGAATGTTGCCGGGTTGGTGTTCTTTTTTAAACCAGTGTTCCTCCTCTAATGACTTCCTACATTAAGCAATTATGAAAGTCAAAACTCAAAACAGTCCAGGTTTCTTGTCATCTAGCCTTAAGTTATAATAACCAGTTATGGGTGGGAAAGGAGTAAAACAAAGGAGGCTCTTAGTCCTTTTTTTTGTTTGTTTGTTTACAACTAGGAATCATTGTAACAAGACTAGTATTGTTTTTGATACCTGAGCCAACTTGCTGTGGCTGCTACCATGGCCTTCTCTGAAGTCTATTTGCAGATACCTGAATCACACTCATTACTGTTTTTTCTTCTACTCTGAAGGTAGAAGGCTATATAGCGCCTTTACCCCTCCTGGTTCCTGGTACTGGAAAGTATTCTGAATACTAGCAGAGGAGAAAGACAAGCATGAACCTAGCTATAAATCCTTTGATCTACAGTTGCGACCAGCCAGCAAATTATGTTGGTGTAATCGTGGTTCAAAAATTATAGGAGGAACCAATTACTATCTGACTGGATTTAAGGCTACACTATGAAATGGAACCCACGCCTGACATAAAATGCCTTTGCTCTCAGTGAGGCATTAATATAGGTCATAGAACACCTGGTTATTTTATTTAGGGTAGAATCTAATAATGAAAATTCATTGTCCTGAAATAATTAGAAATATCAGAAGAAATCCTAGTTTATGCCTCTAAAATATTATTCAAATACCATGAAGTTGATAGATAAGATGGTGATTTCCTCTGAGACTGATCCTCCATAGTCAAACACCAGAATCTCAGTTGTATGGAAGCAGCATAGGCACCAAGGGTTCATTGAAAATCTTGCCTTCTTTCAGTTTTGCTATAATCCTAAAAATACTTAAGGATAATCTTTTTTAAATTTGCAAACAGACTTTTAGCTTACTATACATTCTGGTTTCAGCTTCCCTTCCCCAAACTTCTTCAAGATTCTCCCCAGCTCACTACACACCCAAATCTACACAGTTTTTCTCTCAATAGAAGACAGACACTTAAAAATAATAAAATAAAATAAAGATAAACAGGTGAATAAGAGAGAGAGAGAGAAAGAGAGAGAGAGAGAGAGAGAGAGAGAGAGAGAGAGAGAGAGAGAGAGAGAGATTCACATACCCAGCAATCCCACACAAACATAAAACCAGAAACCATGACTATAATATATAAAGAAAAGTATTGCAAGGTTAAAAAATGCCCACATTTGTTTTGGGCATCTACTGCTAGGCACAGGTTATGCACTTAACTGTGGATTGGATACCCAGTGAGACTCAACGAAGGAAAACTTAAGTTTTTCTTTGTGAGTTATTATCAACGCTAGCTTCTGGGATAGATTTGTGGGCTTGTTTTCATTTTCCCTGGCAGAGTTGGGATCCTATCTGGTTTAGAACTGGACAGCTCCTATGTATGCTCTGAGTTCACCAATGCATCAGTCCTGGTGTGTTTGGAGGCACTGTTTCCATGGTGTCTTCTATCCTCTCTGGCTCTTATAGCCTTTCTTTCTTTCTTTCTTTCTTTCTTTCTTTCTTTCTTTCTTTCTTTCTTTCTTTCTTTCTTTCTTTCTTTCTTCCTTCCTTCCTTCCTTCCTTCC